>NW_028122132.1:0-54713 GCF_965194805.1 Balaenoptera borealis | reverse complement strand
GCCAAGAACACGTCACACCATGAACTAGGAGAGGGGGTAGAGCCCTTGCTGATGAAATACATCAACAAAGACAGAGTCTTAGCCTGCTTGCTCTCTGGACAGGATCTCGGACCACAAGGTCTTCAATCCTGGTATAAATGAAGGAAGTGAGGACAGTTCAACTGGCACTCTGATAACAAGAGTTCGGAAACACCTTCCAAAGAGACTATAGCAGTAGATGAGGGAAGGGAGTGCTACAGTGTGGCAGTACAGGGGGAATGATCGGCTACAGCAGTGAAAAGTGTGGTACCGATTGGTGTGCTCTCGGGGTTCTTGTACATGTAGCATAGATGACCTCTACAGTGGCCCTCGCACCTTCCCACCTGCATTAGGTGTTCTTTTTTTTTGTAATTTATGTTTATGTATTTATTTACTGTTTGAACTTATTTATTCTACGTATTTATTTTTTTGGCCGCACTGGGTCTCTCATTGCTGTGCACGGGCTTTCTCTAGTTGGCGGCTAGCGGGGGCTACTCTCGGTTGCGGTGTGCGGGCATCTCATCGCGGTGGCTTCTCTTGTTGCGGAGCATGGGCTGTAGGCACGTGGGCTTCGGTAGTTGAGGCTCACGGGCTCTAGAATGCAGGCTCCGTCGTTGTGGCACATGCGCTTAGTTGCTGCACGGCATGTGGGATCTTCGCAGACCAGGGCTCAAACCCGTGTCCCCTGCATTGGCAGGCGCCACCAGGGAAGCCCTAGGTGTTCTCATATAGAGTCTAAAAACAGAGAGCACTGAGAGAAGGTAGTGGTTATTAAAGGCTCAGGATCTAAATTCTACCTGTCTCTACACCCCTTCCCAGCTGTCGATTTGACCCCATTTTTGAATGCTGACCTCATTGTTCAACTTTTCTCTGCCGTCTGTATACTCACCTTGAAAACTTGTTTCTGTGATGCGTTGAGCAGACACAGGGTGGCAGACTGCAGAGGTGGAAGCTGGTGGTCGGATATTTGTGGGCTGAATCTCCTTCAGTCCCATTCCCATTTCTGGTTGCCCAGAGGCCCTACTTCCTGTGTGTGACGCCGAGCCGTAGGATTGCGGGCAGGAGCCAAGTTCTCCATACAGTAAAGACCCCAGTGTGCCTTGGTTATAGTAATATACCTGGCTTCCTTCCTGGCAGGGAAGTGACAGGCGGCTATGCCCCTGCTTTGTTCGTGGGCCTCCTGATCCAGCAGTTCCCTTGGCTCTGTCCCTGTCGTCAGCTGCCCCTAGGATAACTCTGAGCCCTAGCCACTTCTCTGGTAGATTTCCCTATTCCCCCACTACAGTCACACCTGAATAAGGCAACTCAGACCTTTCAGAGATGTGTCCTGAACCTCTTGTTTTCTGAAATACCTATCTGGTGGTTGTGAGACTTAAGGCCAGCGTCCCCGAGAGACTTTTTCTATTTCTCCTAGTAAACCTAGACTCATCTTCTGTCACCTTCAACTCTACTCCAATTGTGTTCTTTCAACCCAGACCTCTGACCCTGCTTTTTACTTCTGCCATTTCATCCTCGCTCCTGCTTCCTTTCCTAAATCCATACGTCTCTTTTGGCCTTCCTAGCCCTGGGCCAAGTTCCTTCCTCTTTGCTCAGTTTTTACCCCTTTCCTTCATTCTCCCATCCAACTTTCAGTCCTTCCTTTCTCACGCCCCAGTTAGCAGCATCTGAAAATTCGAAAGGTTTGTTACTCGTCTATTAATTGTATTCCATTTACTTATTCAGTTCTATACCTGTCTTACCTGTGTATGGAAGAACAGCTGGTAGCCAAGGTGGCACCAAGAATCCTAGCAGCTCTCACTTGACGTATCCGTAGTAGTCGGCAATTTCCATTTCGTTTTCCCTCTCGGTGAAAAATTGCAGCTTGCCCGAAGAGGTGTATCTGGCAGCATTCTCCCGTTGTTGTTGAGCCCGCCTCTTCATGGCCTCTCGCTCTGGCCTCTGCTCTTGTTCGATGGGCTTTGACATGACTGGCTCAGGCACGTTGGGTTCCCTCCATGGAACTCGTTGCTTGCTGAAGTCTTGGAGTAGAAAGTGGGTTTGGAGCTTGGGTGGGGACTGGCGCTTATTCACAGCAGGGGGAACAGGCTCCCGCTGGAGAGGAGCGCCAGATGAAGTTTTGGAGGGTGCAGGCCTAGGAGCAGCAGACTGAGGGACACGAGGCTGGGTATGGTTGGTCCAAGCCGGTTGGGTTGGGTTGGTCACAGTTGGCTGAGCTGGTTTGGCGGGGCCTGGCAAAGAGGCAGGAGCTGGCTGGGATGAATTGACTGCAGCAGGTTGAGCTGAGTCAGTAGAACCAGGCTGGGCACGGTAAGCCCCAGCAGGCCGATGTGAGGCCAGAGACTGTGGCCTCCGAGGAGCGGGTCGAGCTTGAGGCTTGTCCCAGGCAGAAAAAGGCAGAGGTATCAACTTGACCTTCCCAGGAGGAGGCCGCTCATACTGGGCTGGAGATGGACACTCTGTTTCAGCACTGCTGTCTGGTTTCTGGGCTTGGACTTGCGTTTTCTCAGGACCCTTCCCCTCACGTGGGGTATGCCGCCATGGCTGGATAGCTGGGGGTGGCTGGGGGTCTTTGGGGTTGCTTGACTTTCCCAAGAGCCGACAGGAAGAGAGCCCAGTTTTCGTCTCATTCTTCTTCCCCAGCGCATGAAGAACCTTCACAGACTCCAGCATGCGCACGCCAAGGGAGGTTCGAGGCTTTTGAAAGCTCTGTTGGAGAAGCTCAGTTTGGTGTTCCTTTCGCTTCGTGTGGGGGATTGCTGGCTTCTCTTCTGCCTTGACTTTGTTCCCTGACTGCTTGTTCTCCTCAGCCTTGTTTCTCCCTCTGGTCCTTTTGGTCTTTTCCTGCCCGTGGCTCTTAGTTTTGCTGATCTTTCTGGATGCAGCTTTCTGAGGTTTGCCTTGAGAGTGCTTGGCCGTGTTCACAGGAGCCCTGTCACTGACTGCAGCGTGGCATATAACCACTTCTCCCCCTAACAGGCACTCTGGATTCTTTGGCTGGATTTTGGCCTTGGGAGCGCCACTGATAGGCTCAGAGGCTTTCTGTTTGTTCTTCCTGGGTTGATCAGAGGGAACCTTTATGACACTTGGCTTTTCCTGCACCTGATTCACCTTAATGGCTCTGGTGTCTTTAGCTTTGATCACGTTGGGACCTTGGGATTGATCAAGATCTTTCAAAGGATTAAAGAGCTGGGGAAGGTGAATATCCTCCGCCAGTGTAGTAATGTCTGCAAGACCACTGCTAGGTTCAATCCCATTTTCAAGTGTCCCTAGGTCCTGACGACTCCGGCTGTTCTCTCCCAGATCAGCATTTTCAGAACCAGGCTGCTCCTCTTGGCTGAGGGGATCGGTGCAGGCCAGCGGCTGGTGAATATCAGGGATTCCTAAAGGGAGTAGTGGAGGATCTTGGTTCTCTGTTGGGATCTGGTAGGCATCCAGAGGCTTTGAAAGCTTGGTTTTGATATCATCCACGTGCTTACTCTCTATTTGTCCCTGGCTTGGAGCTGGAGGCAGGGCCAGGAGACGCCTGGCACTCTGGACTGGAGCTGTCACTGAAATGTCCCCAAGTTCAGATGGTGGGTTACTCTCAAGTATGTGGCTGTTTCTGCTACTGCAGGACTTGGGGAGTTCTTGACTTTGTGTCACACAAAACGTCTGGCTTGGAGGTTGCAATCCCAGGGAATTTTTCATCACCAGGGGGGAGGTCTCCATCCCTACAAAGGGATCAAGGGAGAAGTCAGTCCCTGGTAAGTGAGATGCTCCCCCTAAACACCAACACAGCAGTCATGTACCTTTCAAGGGGTTCAGGGGCAAGATGGGCAAGGCATTTCTACTAACTCTTCTTAAGGATCACGGACAGTGCCCTATGCTACGAGGTAAGCGGTGACTGTTGTAATTCTTACTGGTGAGCCTTTCCTGTCACTGATTCTCGGCTCGCTTTGTATTTCATAGGACTGTTATAAGTCCAATACAAAATGAGTCTTATTTTTAAAAACCTGAAATGTTTTACAAAGCCTAGCATTCTCATATAGGGTCCTTTCCATTCTCCCCACTTTCCCGAGAGGCCAAGAACACGTCACACCATGAACTAGGAGAGGGGGTAGAGCCCTTGCTGATGAAACACATCAACAAAGACAGAGTCTTAGCCTGCTTGCTCTCTGGACAGGATCTCGGACCACAAGGTCTTCAATCCTGGTATAAATGAAGGAAGTGAGGACAGTTCAACTGGCACTCACATAACAAGAGTTCTGAAACACCTTCCGAAGAGACTATAGCAGTAGATGAGGGAAGGGAGTGCTACAGTGTGGCAGTACAGGGGGAACGATCGGCTACAGCAGTGAAAAGTGTGGTACCGATTGGTGTGCTCTCGGCGTTCTTGTACATGTAGCATAGATGACCTCTACAGTGGCCCTCCCACCTTCCCACCTGCATTAGGTGTTCTTTTTTTTGTAATTTATGTTTATGTATTTATTTACTGTTTGAACTTATTTATTCTACGTATTTATTTTTTTGGCTGCACTGGGTCTCTCATTGCTGTGCACGGGCTTTCTCTAGTTGGCGGCTAGCGGGGGCTACTCTCGGTTGCGGTGTGCGGGCTTCTCATCGCGGTGGCTTCTCTTGTTGCGGAGCATGGGCTGTAGGCACGTGGGCTTCGGTAGTTGAGGCTCACGGGCTCTAGAATGCAGGCTCCGTCGTTGTGGCACATGCGCTTAGTTGCTGCACGGCATGTGGGATCTTCGCAGACCAGGGCTCGAACCCGTGTCCCCCGCATTGCATTGGCAGGCGGATTCTTAACCACGGCGCCACCAGGGAAGCCCTAGGTGTTCTCATAGAGAGTCTAAAAACAGAGGGCACTGAGCGAAGGTAGTGGTTATTAAAGGCTCAGGATCTAAATTCTACCTGCCTCTACACCCCTTCCCAGCTGTCGATTTGACCCCATTTTTGAGTGCCGACCTCATTCTTCAACTTTCTCTGGCGTTTGTTATACTCACCTTGAAAACTTGTTTCTGTGATGCGTTGAGCAGACACAGGGTGGCAGACTGCAGAGGTGGAAGCTGGTGGTCGGATATTTGTGGGCTGAATCTCCTTCAGTCCCATTCCCATTTCTGGTTGCCCAGAGGCCCGACTTCCTGTGTATGACGCCGAGCCGTAGGATTGCGGGCAGGAGCCAAGTTCTCCATACAGTAAAGACCCCAGTGTGCCTTGGTTACAGTAATATACCTGGCTTCCTTCCTGGCAGGGAAGTGACAGGCGGCTCTGCCCCTGATTTGGAATCTGAGATGGTGTTCCCTGAGCAAGGCTGGCAGAAAGCGATGGATGTAGAGGGACCATGTTCTTGGCGTCTGAAGTTTTATCATCCTGGGCTGCCAGAAACATGGAGGAGGCAGCTGTGTGGCGGTCAGTGAGTGCCAGAGTAAAGTCTCCGAGTGAAGAAGAATTCTTTTCAGTGCTTGCTGTGATGTCCCACTCAAGAACACCTGGATAGGAAGCAGCTGAAGTGGAGATCTGGCTGTGGTCAGTAACTCCAGATAACATAGTCGTGCTAGAATGTTGGTAAAGGTAGGCACTACCCATGAGTGTCTGGAAAGGGGTACCAGTAGCCGATGCCGAACTGACGGCAGGGGCAGAGACTCTGGAGAAGTTGCAGACACTTCGTGTTAGGGAAGTTGCATTGCTCACCACAGGAGGAGAATGCTGCAGAGAATTTAGAGTTCCAAGTAGAGATGGATGTTGGAAATTTTCTGTAAGAACAAGAGGGTCATGAAAAACTCAGGGAGGTTGAGAAATTCTCACTACGTTTGAGGAACGGCATCATCTGAAGGTTCTTGCTATCAGGACACCTCTACTATCACTACTTCCTGAGAAACCCAAAATCAGACAGTTAATGATGGCTGTAAGGACTGAGCAGTTTTCCACTCTTCTCTATTCACTGCCTGTGCTCCCATCTTGGGCACAGACGGGCAGAAGAGCCAAGTGGTGTGGTTCAGAGATTGTTCTCTAGGCTGGAAGCAACCTTCTCCCTGCCCTGTCTTTCCCTTCAGCCTGCACTCGTATTGACTTCTATGCTATTTCCTAGACTGGAAGCATTTTAGAACTAGGAGGCCCTTAGAGAACTTCGATGTTCTCAGTCTCATTTCGTGAGTAAGGAAACTGAGGCTCAGAGAGGTCGGGTTGACTTGTTCAAGTTCTCTCATTATGTTAGTATCATTACCAGGTTTCAGAACCTAAGTATCCTGACTTCCTTGCCAGGACTCCACTCTGAGCATGATACTGCCAGAAAGCAGGAGAAATAGAACTTATAATATAGGCATTTTTTTTGTCCATTAGAAAACAGTACGGCTGTTACCATTGTCGTCTTCAGTGTCTCCCTTTGCTTGTGCAGTTCCCACGCTATTACCTAGAGGTGACGTACAGCTCAGTCCAACTGGTGAATTGAAAGAGTCATTTTTGCCCTCTTCAAGCCTGGTTTCTCATCCTACCTCAAAATGATTACCCGAAAGTGGATTTCTTAAGTGCTTTTGGAAAGGGAAGAGTTATCTGATTACTTCAGATTCCTCATCTGTAAAGTGGTTATAACACCACCACCAATAATAATAGCAGTAATAATTAATAGATGAATAAGCTGATCTATTGCGTATGATTTATATGGAGGAAGATACAATAAGTTCTAGAAAGACAAAGAAAAATCATGACAAGCATATTACGTTAACGAAAAAGAAATCCATAGATATTAATGAAAACTGGGGTATGTGGCAAGTATCGAAGCCTAATGAATTTACTAACAAATGGCATTCTGTACTATCCATGCAATATTATGAAAGTGAATTTTGCCCACTCTATTTTAGTGAATACTATTAACCAGAAGACACGATGGAGGTGATAGAGGTGAATGAATTCCTAGCCAATGCATACAGACAGAGAAGGTATGTCAGTAAAAAATGCATAACAAGCAACAGAATGCAATAAATGTGCATGTATAGGTAGCCACAACACATATAGACAAGTATTTCAATGAAAACCGGTACGAAGCAGACAGCAAAATAATAAGTGTAAAAGAGTTTCATTATTGTGCTCCTTCATATTTTTACCCAGCAAGTAAGAGGTATTAAGCCTAGGAGAAATATATATTTCAATGAATATAGCTTATATAATAAGCAGAAAGGAAGCTTAAAATGTATCAGGAAGGTTTTTGGATTTATCCTAGAACTTAGATTAGAATCATCTTCAGCATCCAAGAAGATGGCATCCCAAAACCTCAAAAAACCATCATGCCTAGAATCCAATTAAAAAAGATTTTCAAATGTAAGAAAATCCACAGGACTCCACAATATGGTTTTCGATAAACGTGGATGTTTGTTTGTTTTGTTTCTTTGGCCGCGCCGCGTGGCCCTGGCCGTGAAAGCACCGAGTCCTAAGCACTGGACCGCCAGGGAATTCCCTAAGTGGGGGGGGGAATTAGAGATGTGGGGCTTGACTTTTTCTTCTTCTTCTTCGGTAGCTAAGCTCTACAAGCGAACGATGGCTGTTGATCAATGTGCTCTCTGTGTTAGGAAGGAAATAACTGTAAAAATGAAAAGCAGCCTTGCCTTAGAACCTACATATCACACCAAGGAAAATAGTCCTTCTGATTCAATTTAGAAGATATCACTTAAAATGTTGAATTGGTGAAATGTCTACCTAGTTTAAAAATTAGAAAGAATAAAACACTGAAAAGCAGCCCCCTAGATAACCACTGTGGTTGCTTGTTTATAGGAGGCATCATTTCTAAAACGTATTTCTAAAATGTTTATATTCAAAACTGTCAAGTGGCCAACTGTATTCAGAGAGGCAATAAAAGAAAGAAAACGGAGTATGACTTTTCTGATAAGCTGCCTTTCCTGGTGATCCCCTGTTCTGGCCTTACTTTCCTTCTTAGTCTGTTAATGTAAGGGTTTGCTACCATCAACTTGGTTTTGCCCTGCTCTGAGCAGGTTTCCCTCTGTGCTGTTTCTGCTTTAATTGAAAATCTTTGGTTCCCATCAGCATTCCATTGCAAACTCCGTTTTTCTTGAGAGCTCCTCTATGCTTTCCCTCTTCATTCTTACATTTTCTCCCATCTCTTGGTGCCTGTTGGCCTGTGCTAATGAAAACCATCCTAAACTTCCTTACGCTCGACTCTGTGCCTCCCTGTAGAGCCCAGTACTCTCCATCCTCTCTCCCTATTCTCTCTTTTCAACTAGTCGAAATCCTAGTGGAGGGAGACCATTAGAGATGAAACATCTTGGTATATATTGCTAGTTTTCTATGTCCCCTGGCTTTTCTATGTTTCTGTTGAAACACTCTTGAGAAGTGTCTGATTTCGTTTTCTACATGGGTACCCTTTAAGGCTCAATACTGGAAAAGAAGGGGATCAGAGTGATCAACCCAACGTGGTATCCTAACGTAACAGTTAAGGAAAGCAACAGGCTTTGTGAGACAGCCAGTGATTTGTCCAAAGTCACACAGATAGTAAACGTCAAAGTCAAAAGTGAAATTAGGTCTCCAGACGTGTAGTTCAATACTTTCCCTCATTATTCCATGCTATTTTGAATCTCCTACTCAATTTAGGGGCAAAAGAAATCGAACGCAAAACTTTCCAAAGTTTCTTTTCTTACCTGACATGGTCAGAGAAGAAGAAGCATCCACTGCAGGTACAAGGGATGAGGAGACAACACTAGAGGATGTCCGAGTGGCTGCAGCTGAACGGCGCACGTGTCCAGTACAGAGGTCACTGGTTACTGGTCCAAACAGCTCCACGGAAACCCCAAGACTCTACCAAGTGGTAGTAGGTTTGGTAGGAGAGTGATGTCACAAAGCAGGCAGTTGAAAGGTATGAGAGAGCCAATAGGGAGGTCCGATCCCCAACAGGAAGGCGGGCTTGGGTGAAGAGAGTGTAGGAGAGCTAAAACAACACCTGAGTTTCTGAGCTCTGGGGAGGAAATCCTAGAAGACAGATTTACCTCCCCCAGGCTCTTCCATTAGGGAAATCATTGCCACATTTCTTACAGACGTTCATTAATACACTGAACTAAGAGTTACTTATATTCTACAGAGTATTCTATTTTATGTATCATATACTTAGAGCTATATAGATCTTCTTTAATTAATAATCCTTAGGAAGGAAAGAGCCATCTAGTTTGAACTATTACAGTTGTTCTGAAATCATATGTGTCTAATGAGTGAACTGATAGCAGCTTTTAAGGAGCCAAAGTAGGGATTAAGAAGCTCTCTTTGTAACTTGGTTCAAGAGTAGGGTGAAGTTTGTTGAGTGTACCTTGTGGAGAATGTTGTGGTCCAAGGCTCTTCTCTTTTAGTTTCTTCTCCTTGACTCCTACCTTCCTTGGGCTGGGCTAGGCTGGGGGCCAGGTTGGACTTGCGACTTAACGTTTCTCTTCCGCTTTCTCTTTTTTTTTTTTCTTCCATTATGGGCATTGCTTCGAGGACAAGCCTTGATCTTGCATTGGACGTTACTTCCTGTCACCTTCCAGCAGCAGGAGTCTTCTTTTCAGTGCTTGATGCTTCACGAAATAGACTCTGCCCGTTGGCAGCAAATACCAGAGAGCTAGGAGACAGAGCTGGTTGCAGACCTTTCCTCTTCCAGCCTTTGGTTGCAATTGTTTGGCCCATAATTTGCTAGCTCTAGTTCCTTGGGCCACACAGGTATCCTGCCATCTCCAGCTCTTGTTATATGTGAGAGACATTCTGAACACTGTCCCTTTTTCTTTGCACAGAAGTATATACAGTGTGGCAGTTACTGTAATCTCCTCCGCCTTGCAAACAGCCACTCTAGAATCTTGGACCTCTAGGACTCTCTGTCTTGCATGCTTGGGGGCAAGGCCAAGCAAAATGAAGAGGAGAATAATTAGAGAAAGAGGAGGACGTTGGTGGAGAATTGGGAGCAGGTAAGGTGAAAGGGCACAGGAGAAAAGAGATGCATGTAGACTTTTTGGTTTCTGTGGGAAACAGGTTGACACACTTGGGCCTCATTTGGTATTAACAGAACAGAGAGTTAAAGATCTAAGTAGCTAGATAGTGTGCAGCAACTGCCATGAAGTCTGTACACTGAAGAGAAGAGTCTCACATCTAGTTTTCATTTTGTTTTATGTCATAGTACCTTATTTATAGCATTCACTGGTGTGTTTGTAGAATACAGATGTTTTCAAATGCTCTGGTTTTGTCTACATGGTTATCTCCTTGTCCTGTTTGTAAGGAATCCAACATTGTAAGACATATTGCATGTTTTTCTCTTGACGATTGTTGACCTTGAAGCGTCATGAACTAACTTGAGCTGTTGGATTCTGTGGAGAAACGTTCAAAAGGGTCTGTGAAAAAGGCACTGTGGTGAGTCGCATTATGCACCCGAGCGTAAGGAGCAAGATATCTGCCACCAGCCCAGCTTGGCCTGGATTGCCTCTGTTTTAGTTCCCCTGGTTAGTGCTTTTCTCCCTAACCACTCTTGTGACTGTGATAATGTGAGTAAGGGCGGAGTTGCTAATGATCTATGTGTGAGGTAAGCTGGTTTGAGGGAGGAAATCTATGGACCTAGTCATTTTCCTTGGTGGTAAGCTTTCAGGGGTGCAGAGATGGATCTTCCTGGGGCCTTTTCTGGTCCCAGGAAGATATCGCATAGATGGGACCTCCCAAGACACACATTGAATCTTTAGGCCTGTTTTTCCTATTATGAGGTACGAACGAGTTTCTTCACTGATGGGGATGATGCTTATCTGAGAAGAAATTGTGAAAGGTGGTGTAGTGTAGAGGTGTGGCTTAAGCTTTTAAGTTTTCCTCCAGGTTTTTCCCCTAAGCTTCCTACTTCGGACGGCCTACTTACATGATACTAGTAGGTGATGTCCGGCTAACAACTTCCTAAATATACCTGCAAGCCAGATCAGTGTCTCTTTTCTCTGTATTCCCATGGAAATCAAGAGTCCCGCCGAATTTTCCATCGAAACAGTTGATTTGTGTTGTCTCTAGGAATTCTAAAGGGCGTACCGTTGCTTCCTAACCGGTGTCATTTGGGAGATCCGCCTCTGTACGTTCAAATGATTAATTTTGAGACTTTGCTCATGTGTGCAGTAAACCCTTGAATTCCCTAAGACCTTCCTTTCCTCCATCTCCTACCCCATTAAGCCCGCTTCAGTTCATCTCCTGAATTTCTTTGGAATCTGTCAGCCAGCTCTTCCTCAACTTCCTAATACTGAACTTGCCTGTCTGTTGCGATTAGGTCCTAACTGGTGTCCATATATCTTGTTTCCTTCCAATCCACTCTTCACACAAGAAACCTTCAAAGCAAGTTGGAACGTTGCTCATAAACATCGCTCACAAGCATTGTTTTGAGAATAGAAAACACACTGTTGGCCTTTAAGACTCTGCGTGGTCTAGAATCCTCTCTGCTTCTCTAGTCCCATCTTGTGCCACTTTTGCCCTCACTTTCTATGCTTCAGATACACTGAATTAACCTTAGTTCTCACTCATCTGACAGAAGTCAGTTCAGATACTATTTTTCACTGTGATTCCTAGCATTAAGGAATTTGATTATCAGGTTTTGTATGAGGACTATTTCATCAGGGGTACAGAAGTTCTGGCCATCTCTGGTTTTGGATATCCCTTATTTGTTGAGACCTTTGCGTTGTTTGGTTGCCTTTTGTCTGTTTTCCAGATGGGAAAACAGGAACAAGGGAAGTATAGGTTATTACTAGGTGGGGTTGAGCAAGTGGAGCAGCAAACTGCAAAGCAGAAAGAAGAGGGACGTACTATAGAGGGATATGACTTCCATTCTCAAGGCGCCTGCATCCTGTGCAGGGAGACAGCCTAACATAAAATGTGCCTAACAACAAATATATTGACTTCTTACTAAAAATCTCCAGTTCATAGAACCGAGGGGTTTGTACCTTCTCCTTTAAAAGTGATAGTCCTGGGACTTCCCCGGTGGTCCCGTGGTGAAGACTCTGCGCTTCCAATGCAGCAGGCGTGGGTTCAATCCCTGGTTGGGGAGCTAAGATCCCACATGCTGCGCAGCCAAAGAAATTTTTTTCGAACGTTATACTCCTGTATTATTGGCTTTAGTGGTTTAGATTTTGTTTTACTGTTAGGAAGATTTCAGTTTATTTACCGGGAACAAACAACACATAATGTAAAAATAGTTTCCCAGAAACGATTTCCATCATTCTCTTCTTCCCTTTCTCCCGCAGACTGGTGTTTCACCTTGACAAGTTCTCTGTCATTCCATAGGAAAGCTGTCTGGCTTGGAGGTTGCAATCCCAGGGAATTTTTCATCAGCGGGGAAGTCTCCATCACTACAGAGGAATCAAGGGAGAAGTCAGTCCCTGGTAAGTGAGATGCTCCCCCTAAACACCAACACAGCAGTCGTGTACCTTTCAAGGGGTTCAGGGGCAAGATGGGCAAGGCATTTCTACTAACTCTTCTTAAGGATCACGGACAGTGCCCTATGCTACGAGGTAAGCGGTGACTGTTGTAGTTCTTACTGGTGATCCTTTCCTGTCACTGATTCTCGGCTTTCTTTGTATTTCATAGGACTGTTGTAAGTCCAATACAAAATGAGTCTTATTTTTAAAAACCTGAAATGTTTTACAGAGCCTAGCATTCTCATATAGGGTCCTTTCCATTCTCCCCACTTTCCCGAGAGGCCAAGAACACGTCACACCATGAACTAGGAGAGGGGGTAGAGCCCTTGCTGATGAAATACATCAACAAAGACAGAGTCTTAGCCTGCTTGCTCTCTGGACAGGATCTCGGACCACAAGGTCTTCAATCCTGGTATAAATGAAGGAAGTGAGGACAGTTCAACTGGCACTCTGATAACAAGAGTTCGGAAACACCTTCCAAAGAGACTATAGCAGTAGATGAGGGAAGGGAGTGCTACAGTGTGGCAGTACAGGGGGAATGATCGGCTACAGCAGTGAAAAGTGTGGTACCGATTGGTGTGCTCTCGGGGTTCTTGTACATGTAGCATAGATGACCTCTACAGTGGCCCTCGCACCTTCCCACCTGCATTAGGTGTTCTTTTTTTTTGTAATTTATGTTTATGTATTTATTTACTGTTTGAACTTATTTATTCTACGTATTTATTTTTTTGGCCGCACTGGGTCTCTCATTGCTGTGCACGGGCTTTCTCTAGTTGGCGGCTAGCGGGGGCTACTCTCGGTTGCGGTGTGCGGGCATCTCATCGCGGTGGCTTCTCTTGTTGCGGAGCATGGGCTGTAGGCACGTGGGCTTCGGTAGTTGAGGCTCACGGGCTCTAGAATGCAGGCTCCGTCGTTGTGGCACATGCGCTTAGTTGCTGCACGGCATGTGGGATCTTCGCAGACCAGGGCTCAAACCCGTGTCCCCTGCATTGGCAGGCGCCACCAGGGAAGCCCTAGGTGTTCTCATATAGAGTCTAAAAACAGAGAGCACTGAGAGAAGGTAGTGGTTATTAAAGGCTCAGGATCTAAATTCTACCTGTCTCTACACCCCTTCCCAGCTGTCGATTTGACCCCATTTTTGAATGCTGACCTCATTGTTCAACTTTTCTCTGCCGTCTGTATACTCACCTTGAAAACTTGTTTCTGTGATGCGTTGAGCAGACACAGGGTGGCAGACTGCAGAGGTGGAAGCTGGTGGTCGGATATTTGTGGGCTGAATCTCCTTCAGTCCCATTCCCATTTCTGGTTGCCCAGAGGCCCTACTTCCTGTGTGTGACGCCGAGCCGTAGGATTGCGGGCAGGAGCCAAGTTCTCCATACAGTAAAGACCCCAGTGTGCCTTGGTTATAGTAATATACCTGGCTTCCTTCCTGGCAGGGAAGTGACAGGCGGCTATGCCCCTGCTTTGTTCGTGGGCCTCCTGATCCAGCAGTTCCCTTGGCTCTGTCCCTGTCGTCAGCTGCCCCTAGGATAACTCTGAGCCCTAGCCACTTCTCTGGTAGATTTCCCTATTCCCCCACTACAGTCACACCTGAATAAGGCAACTCAGACCTTTCAGAGATGTGTCCTGAACCTCTTGTTTTCTGAAATACCTATCTGGTGGTTGTGAGACTTAAGGCCAGCGTCCCCGAGAGACTTTTTCTATTTCTCCTAGTAAACCTAGACTCATCTTCTGTCACCTTCAACTCTACTCCAATTGTGTTCTTTCAACCCAGACCTCTGACCCTGCTTTTTACTTCTGCCATTTCATCCTCGCTCCTGCTTCCTTTCCTAAATCCATACGTCTCTTTTGGCCTTCCTAGCCCTGGGCCAAGTTCCTTCCTCTTTGCTCAGTTTTTACCCCTTTCCTTCATTCTCCCATCCAACTTTCAGTCCTTCCTTTCTCACGCCCCAGTTAGCAGCATCTGAAAATTCGAAAGGTTTGTTACTCGTCTATTAATTGTATTCCATTTACTTATTCAGTTCTATACCTGTCTTACCTGTGTATGGAAGAACAGCTGGTAGCCAAGGTGGCACCAAGAATCCTAGCAGCTCTCACTTGACGTATCCGTAGTAGTCGGCAATTTCCATTTCGTTTTCCCTCTCGGTGAAAAATTGCAGCTTGCCCGAAGAGGTGTATCTGGCAGCATTCTCCCGTTGTTGTTGAGCCCGCCTCTTCATGGCCTCTCGCTCTGGCCTCTGCTCTTGTTCGATGGGCTTTGACATGACTGGCTCAGGCACGTTGGGTTCCCTCCATGGAACTCGTTGCTTGCTGAAGTCTTGGAGTAGAAAGTGGGTTTGGAGCTTGGGTGGGGACTGGCGCTTATTCACAGCAGGGGGAACAGGCTCCCGCTGGAGAGGAGCGCCAGATGAAGTTTTGGAGGGTGCAGGCCTAGGAGCAGCAGACTGAGGGACACGAGGCTGGGTATGGTTGGTCCAAGCCGGTTGGGTTGGGTTGGTCACAGTTGGCTGAGCTGGTTTGGCGGGGCCTGGCAAAGAGGCAGGAGCTGGCTGGGATGAATTGACTGCAGCAGGTTGAGCTGAGTCAGTAGAACCAGGCTGGGCACGGTAAGCCCCAGCAGGCCGATGTGAGGCCAGAGACTGTGGCCTCCGAGGAGCGGGTCGAGCTTGAGGCTTGTCCCAGGCAGAAAAAGGCAGAGGTATCAACTTGACCTTCCCAGGAGGAGGCCGCTCATACTGGGCTGGAGATGGACACTCTGTTTCAGCACTGCTGTCTGGTTTCTGGGCTTGGACTTGCGTTTTCTCAGGACCCTTCCCCTCACGTGGGGTATGCCGCCATGGCTGGATAGCTGGGGGTGGCTGGGGGTCTTTGGGGTTGCTTGACTTTCCCAAGAGCCGACAGGAAGAGAGCCCAGTTTTCGTCTCATTCTTCTTCCCCAGCGCATGAAGAACCTTCACAGACTCCAGCATGCGCACGCCAAGGGAGGTTCGAGGCTTTTGAAAGCTCTGTTGGAGAAGCTCAGTTTGGTGTTCCTTTCGCTTCGTGTGGGGGATTGCTGGCTTCTCTTCTGCCTTGACTTTGTTCCCTGACTGCTTGTTCTCCTCAGCCTTGTTTCTCCCTCTGGTCCTTTTGGTCTTTTCCTGCCCGTGGCTCTTAGTTTTGCTGATCTTTCTGGATGCAGCTTTCTGAGGTTTGCCTTGAGAGTGCTTGGCCGTGTTCACAGGAGCCCTGTCACTGACTGCAGCGTGGCATATAACCACTTCTCCCCCTAACAGGCACTCTGGATTCTTTGGCTGGATTTTGGCCTTGGGAGCGCCACTGATAGGCTCAGAGGCTTTCTGTTTGTTCTTCCTGGGTTGATCAGAGGGAACCTTTATGACACTTGGCTTTTCCTGCACCTGATTCACCTTAATGGCTCTGGTGTCTTTAGCTTTGATCACGTTGGGACCTTGGGATTGATCAAGATCTTTCAAAGGATTAAAGAGCTGGGGAAGGTGAATATCCTCCGCCAGTGTAGTAATGTCTGCAAGACCACTGCTAGGTTCAATCCCATTTTCAAGTGTCCCTAGGTCCTGACGACTCCGGCTGTTCTCTCCCAGATCAGCATTTTCAGAACCAGGCTGCTCCTCTTGGCTGAGGGGATCGGTGCAGGCCAGCGGCTGGTGAATATCAGGGATTCCTAAAGGGAGTAGTGGAGGATCTTGGTTCTCTGTTGGGATCTGGTAGGCATCCAGAGGCTTTGAAAGCTTGGTTTTGATATCATCCACGTGCTTACTCTCTATTTGTCCCTGGCTTGGAGCTGGAGGCAGGGCCAGGAGACGCCTGGCACTCTGGACTGGAGCTGTCACTGAAATGTCCCCAAGTTCAGATGGTGGGTTACTCTCAAGTATGTGGCTGTTTCTGCTACTGCAGGACTTGGGGAGTTCTTGACTTTGTGTCACACAAAACGTCTGGCTTGGAGGTTGCAATCCCAGGGAATTTTTCATCACCAGGGGGGAGGTCTCCATCCCTACAAAGGGATCAAGGGAGAAGTCAGTCCCTGGTAAGTGAGATGCTCCCCCTAAACACCAACACAGCAGTCATGTACCTTTCAAGGGGTTCAGGGGCAAGATGGGCAAGGCATTTCTACTAACTCTTCTTAAGGATCACGGACAGTGCCCTATGCTACGAGGTAAGCGGTGACTGTTGTAATTCTTACTGGTGAGCCTTTCCTGTCACTGATTCTCGGCTCGCTTTGTATTTCATAGGACTGTTATAAGTCCAATACAAAATGAGTCTTATTTTTAAAAACCTGAAATGTTTTACAAAGCCTAGCATTCTCATATAGGGTCCTTTCCATTCTCCCCACTTTCCCGAGAGGCCAAGAACACGTCACACCATGAACTAGGAGAGGGGGTAGAGCCCTTGCTGATGAAACACATCAACAAAGACAGAGTCTTAGCCTGCTTGCTCTCTGGACAGGATCTCGGACCACAAGGTCTTCAATCCTGGTATAAATGAAGGAAGTGAGGACAGTTCAACTGGCACTCACATAACAAGAGTTCTGAAACACCTTCCGAAGAGACTATAGCAGTAGATGAGGGAAGGGAGTGCTACAGTGTGGCAGTACAGGGGGAACGATCGGCTACAGCAGTGAAAAGTGTGGTACCGATTGGTGTGCTCTCGGCGTTCTTGTACATGTAGCATAGATGACCTCTACAGTGGCCCTCCCACCTTCCCACCTGCATTAGGTGTTCTTTTTTTTGTAATTTATGTTTATGTATTTATTTACTGTTTGAACTTATTTATTCTACGTATTTATTTTTTTGGCTGCACTGGGTCTCTCATTGCTGTGCACGGGCTTTCTCTAGTTGGCGGCTAGCGGGGGCTACTCTCGGTTGCGGTGTGCGGGCTTCTCATCGCGGTGGCTTCTCTTGTTGCGGAGCATGGGCTGTAGGCACGTGGGCTTCGGTAGTTGAGGCTCACGGGCTCTAGAATGCAGGCTCCGTCGTTGTGGCACATGCGCTTAGTTGCTGCACGGCATGTGGGATCTTCGCAGACCAGGGCTCGAACCCGTGTCCCCCGCATTGCATTGGCAGGCGGATTCTTAACCACGGCGCCACCAGGGAAGCCCTAGGTGTTCTCATAGAGAGTCTAAAAACAGAGGGCACTGAGCGAAGGTAGTGGTTATTAAAGGCTCAGGATCTAAATTCTACCTGCCTCTACACCCCTTCCCAGCTGTCGATTTGACCCCATTTTTGAGTGCCGACCTCATTCTTCAACTTTCTCTGGCGTTTGTTATACTCACCTTGAAAACTTGTTTCTGTGATGCGTTGAGCAGACACAGGGTGGCAGACTGCAGAGGTGGAAGCTGGTGGTCGGATATTTGTGGGCTGAATCTCCTTCAGTCCCATTCCCATTTCTGGTTGCCCAGAGGCCCGACTTCCTGTGTATGACGCCGAGCCGTAGGATTGCGGGCAGGAGCCAAGTTCTCCATACAGTAAAGACCCCAGTGTGCCTTGGTTACAGTAATATACCTGGCTTCCTTCCTGGCAGGGAAGTGACAGGCGGCTCTGCCCCTGATTTGGAATCTGAGATGGTGTTCCCTGAGCAAGGCTGGCAGAAAGCGATGGATGTAGAGGGACCATGTTCTTGGCGTCTGAAGTTTTATCATCCTGGGCTGCCAGAAACATGGAGGAGGCAGCTGTGTGGCGGTCAGTGAGTGCCAGAGTAAAGTCTCCGAGTGAAGAAGAATTCTTTTCAGTGCTTGCTGTGATGTCCCACTCAAGAACACCTGGATAGGAAGCAGCTGAAGTGGAGATCTGGCTGTGGTCAGTAACTCCAGATAACATAGTCGTGCTAGAATGTTGGTAAAGGTAGGCACTACCCATGAGTGTCTGGAAAGGGGTACCAGTAGCCGATGCCGAACTGACGGCAGGGGCAGAGACTCTGGAGAAGTTGCAGACACTTCGTGTTAGGGAAGTTGCATTGCTCACCACAGGAGGAGAATGCTGCAGAGAATTTAGAGTTCCAAGTAGAGATGGATGTTGGAAATTTTCTGTAAGAACAAGAGGGTCATGAAAAACTCAGGGAGGTTGAGAAATTCTCACTACGTTTGAGGAACGGCATCATCTGAAGGTTCTTGCTATCAGGACACCTCTACTATCACTACTTCCTGAGAAACCCAAAATCAGACAGTTAATGATGGCTGTAAGGACTGAGCAGTTTTCCACTCTTCTCTATTCACTGCCTGTGCTCCCATCTTGGGCACAGACGGGCAGAAGAGCCAAGTGGTGTGGTTCAGAGATTGTTCTCTAGGCTGGAAGCAACCTTCTCCCTGCCCTGTCTTTCCCTTCAGCCTGCACTCGTATTGACTTCTATGCTATTTCCTAGACTGGAAGCATTTTAGAACTAGGAGGCCCTTAGAGAACTTCGATGTTCTCAGTCTCATTTCGTGAGTAAGGAAACTGAGGCTCAGAGAGGTCGGGTTGACTTGTTCAAGTTCTCTCATTATGTTAGTATCATTACCAGGTTTCAGAACCTAAGTATCCTGACTTCCTTGCCAGGACTCCACTCTGAGCATGATACTGCCAGAAAGCAGGAGAAATAGAACTTATAATATAGGCATTTTTTTTGTCCATTAGAAAACAGTACGGCTGTTACCATTGTCGTCTTCAGTGTCTCCCTTTGCTTGTGCAGTTCCCACGCTATTACCTAGAGGTGACGTACAGCTCAGTCCAACTGGTGAATTGAAAGAGTCATTTTTGCCCTCTTCAAGCCTGGTTTCTCATCCTACCTCAAAATGATTACCCGAAAGTGGATTTCTTAAGTGCTTTTGGAAAGGGAAGAGTTATCTGATTACTTCAGATTCCTCATCTGTAAAGTGGTTATAACACCACCACCAATAATAATAGCAGTAATAATTAATAGATGAATAAGCTGATCTATTGCGTATGATTTATATGGAGGAAGATACAATAAGTTCTAGAAAGACAAAGAAAAATCATGACAAGCATATTACGTTAACGAAAAAGAAATCCATAGATATTAATGAAAACTGGGGTATGTGGCAAGTATCGAAGCCTAATGAATTTACTAACAAATGGCATTCTGTACTATCCATGCAATATTATGAAAGTGAATTTTGCCCACTCTATTTTAGTGAATACTATTAACCAGAAGACACGATGGAGGTGATAGAGGTGAATGAATTCCTAGCCAATGCATACAGACAGAGAAGGTATGTCAGTAAAAAATGCATAACAAGCAACAGAATGCAATAAATGTGCATGTATAGGTAGCCACAACACATATAGACAAGTATTTCAATGAAAACCGGTACGAAGCAGACAGCAAAATAATAAGTGTAAAAGAGTTTCATTATTGTGCTCCTTCATATTTTTACCCAGCAAGTAAGAGGTATTAAGCCTAGGAGAAATATATATTTCAATGAATATAGCTTATATAATAAGCAGAAAGGAAGCTTAAAATGTATCAGGAAGGTTTTTGGATTTATCCTAGAACTTAGATTAGAATCATCTTCAGCATCCAAGAAGATGGCATCCCAAAACCTCAAAAAACCATCATGCCTAGAATCCAATTAAAAAAGATTTTCAAATGTAAGAAAATCCACAGGACTCCACAATATGGTTTTCGATAAACGTGGATGTTTGTTTGTTTTGTTTCTTTGGCCGCGCCGCGTGGCCCTGGCCGTGAAAGCACCGAGTCCTAAGCACTGGACCGCCAGGGAATTCCCTAAGTGGGGGGGGGAATTAGAGATGTGGGGCTTGACTTTTTCTTCTTCTTCTTCGGTAGCTAAGCTCTACAAGCGAACGATGGCTGTTGATCAATGTGCTCTCTGTGTTAGGAAGGAAATAACTGTAAAAATGAAAAGCAGCCTTGCCTTAGAACCTACATATCACACCAAGGAAAATAGTCCTTCTGATTCAATTTAGAAGATATCACTTAAAATGTTGAATTGGTGAAATGTCTACCTAGTTTAAAAATTAGAAAGAATAAAACACTGAAAAGCAGCCCCCTAGATAACCACTGTGGTTGCTTGTTTATAGGAGGCATCATTTCTAAAACGTATTTCTAAAATGTTTATATTCAAAACTGTCAAGTGGCCAACTGTATTCAGAGAGGCAATAAAAGAAAGAAAACGGAGTATGACTTTTCTGATAAGCTGCCTTTCCCGGTGATCCCCTGTTCTGGCCTTACTTTCCTTCTTAGTCTGTTAATGTAAGGGTTTGCTACCATCAACTTGGTTTTGCCCTGCTCTGAGCAGGTTTCCCTCTGTGCTGTTTCTGCTTTAATTGAAAATCTTTGGTTCCCATCAGCATTCCATTGCAAACTCCGTTTTTCTTGAGAGCTCCTCTATGCTTTCCCTCTTCATTCTTACATTTTCTCCCATCTCTTGGTGCCTGTTGGCCTGTGCTAATGAAAACCGTCCTAAACTTCCTTACGCTCGACTCTGTGCCTCCCTGTAGAGCCCAGTACTCTCCATCCTCTCTCCCTATTCTCTCTTTTCAACTAGTCGAAATCCTAGTGGAGGGAGACCATTAGAGATGAAACATCTTGGTATATATTGCTAGTTTTCTATGTCCCCTGGCTTTTCTATGTTTCTGTTGAAACACTCTTGAGAAGTGTCTGATTTCGTTTTCTACATGGGTACCCTTTAAGGCTCAATACTGGAAAAGAAGGGGATCAGAGTGATCAACCCAACGTGGTATCCTAACGTAACAGTTAAGGAAAGCAACAGGCTTTGTGAGACAGCCAGTGATTTGTCCAAAGTCACACAGATAGTAAACGTCAAAGTCAAAAGTGAAATTAGGTCTCCAGACGTGTAGTTCAATACTTTCCCTCATTATTCCATGCTATTTTGAATCTCCTACTCAATTTAGGGGCAAAAGAAATCGAACGCAAAACTTTCCAAAGTTTCTTTTCTTACCTGACATGGTCAGAGAAGAAGAAGCATCCACTGCAGGTACAAGGGATGAGGAGACAACACTAGAGGATGTCCGAGTGGCTGCAGCTGAACGGCGCACGTGTCCAGTACAGAGGTCACTGGTTACTGGTCCAAACAGCTCCACGGAAACCCCAAGACTCTACCAAGTGGTAGTAGGTTTGGTAGGAGAGTGATGTCACAAAGCAGGCAGTTGAAAGGTATGAGAGAGCCAATAGGGAGGTCCGATCCCCAACAGGAAGGCGGGCTTGGGTGAAGAGAGTGTAGGAGAGCTAAAACAACACCTGAGTTTCTGAGCTCTGGGGAGGAAATCCTAGAAGACAGATTTACCTCCCCCAGGCTCTTCCATTAGGGAAATCATTGCCACATTTCTTACAGACGTTCATTAATACACTGAACTAAGAGTTACTTATATTCTACAGAGTATTCTATTTTATGTATCATATACTTAGAGCTATATAGATCTTCTTTAATTAATAATCCTTAGGAAGGAAAGAGCCATCTAGTTTGAACTATTACAGTTGTTCTGAAATCATATGTGTCTAATGAGTGAACTGATAGCAGCTTTTAAGGAGCCAAAGTAGGGATTAAGAAGCTCTCTTTGTAACTTGGTTCAAGAGTAGGGTGAAGTTTGTTGAGTGTACCTTGTGGAGAATGTTGTGGTCCAAGGCTCTTCTCTTTTAGTTTCTTCTCCTTGACTCCTACCTTCCTTGGGCTGGGCTAGGCTGGGGGCCAGGTTGGACTTGCGACTTAACGTTTCTCTTCCGCTTTCTCTTTTTTTTTTTTCTTCCATTATGGGCATTGCTTCGAGGACAAGCCTTGATCTTGCATTGGACGTTACTTCCTGTCACCTTCCAGCAGCAGGAGTCTTCTTTTCAGTGCTTGATGCTTCACGAAATAGACTCTGCCCGTTGGCAGCAAATACCAGAGAGCTAGGAGACAGAGCTGGTTGCAGACCTTTCCTCTTCCAGCCTTTGGTTGCAATTGTTTGGCCCATAATTTGCTAGCTCTAGTTCCTTGGGCCACACAGGTATCCTGCCATCTCCAGCTCTTGTTATATGTGAGAGACATTCTGAACACTGTCCCTTTTTCTTTGCACAGAAGTATATACAGTGTGGCAGTTACTGTAATCTCCTCCGCCTTGCAAACAGCCACTCTAGAATCTTGGACCTCTAGGACTCTCTGTCTTGCATGCTTGGGGGCAAGGCCAAGCAAAATGAAGAGGAGAATAATTAGAGAAAGAGGAGGACGTTGGTGGAGAATTGGGAGCAGGTAAGGTGAAAGGGCACAGGAGAAAAGAGATGCATGTAGACTTTTTGGTTTCTGTGGGAAACAGGTTGACACACTTGGGCCTCATTTGGTATTAACAGAACAGAGAGTTAAAGATCTAAGTAGCTAGATAGTGTGCAGCAACTGCCATGAAGTCTGTACACTGAAGAGAAGAGTCTCACATCTAGTTTTCATTTTGTTTTATGTCATAGTACCTTATTTATAGCATTCACTGGTGTGTTTGTAGAATACAGATGTTTTCAAATGCTCTGGTTTTGTCTACATGGTTATCTCCTTGTCCTGTTTGTAAGGAATCCAACATTGTAAGACATATTGCATGTTTTTCTCTTGACGATTGTTGACCTTGAAGCGTCATGAACTAACTTGAGCTGTTGGATTCTGTGGAGAAACGTTCAAAAGGGTCTGTGAAAAAGGCACTGTGGTGAGTCGCATTATGCACCCGAGCGTAAGGAGCAAGATATCTGCCACCAGCCCAGCTTGGCCTGGATTGCCTCTGTTTTAGTTCCCCTGGTTAGTGCTTTTCTCCCTAACCACTCTTGTGACTGTGATAATGTGAGTAAGGGCGGAGTTGCTAATGATCTATGTGTGAGGTAAGCTGGTTTGAGGGAGGAAATCTATGGACCTAGTCATTTTCCTTGGTGGTAAGCTTTCAGGGGTGCAGAGATGGATCTTCCTGGGGCCTTTTCTGGTCCCAGGAAGATATCGCATAGATGGGACCTCCCAAGACACACATTGAATCTTTAGGCCTGTTTTTCCTATTATGAGGTACGAACGAGTTTCTTCACTGATGGGGATGATGCTTATCTGAGAAGAAATTGTGAAAGGTGGTGTAGTGTAGAGGTGTGGCTTAAGCTTTTAAGTTTTCCTCCAGGTTTTTCCCCTAAGCTTCCTACTTCGGACGGCCTACTTACATGATACTAGTAGGTGATGTCCGGCTAACAACTTCCTAAATATACCTGCAAGCCAGATCAGTGTCTCTTTTCTCTGTATTCCCATGGAAATCAAGAGTCCCGCCGAATTTTCCATCGAAACAGTTGATTTGTGTTGTCTCTAGGAATTCTAAAGGGCGTACCGTTGCTTCCTAACCGGTGTCATTTGGGAGATCCGCCTCTGTACGTTCAAATGATTAATTTTGAGACTTTGCTCATGTGTGCAGTAAACCCTTGAATTCCCTAAGACCTTCCTTTCCTCCATCTCCTACCCCATTAAGCCCGCTTCAGTTCATCTCCTGAATTTCTTTGGAATCTGTCAGCCAGCTCTTCCTCAACTTCCTAATACTGAACTTGCCTGTCTGTTGCGATTAGGTCCTAACTGGTGTCCATATATCTTGTTTCCTTCCAATCCACTCTTCACACAAGAAACCTTCAAAGCAAGTTGGAACGTTGCTCATAAACATCGCTCACAAGCATTGTTTTGAGAATAGAAAACACACTGTTGGCCTTTAAGACTCTGCGTGGTCTAGAATCCTCTCTGCTTCTCTAGTCCCATCTTGTGCCACTTTTGCCCTCACTTTCTATGCTTCAGATACACTGAATTAACCTTAGTTCTCACTCATCTGACAGAAGTCAGTTCAGATACTATTTTTCACTGTGATTCCTAGCATTAAGGAATTTGATTATCAGGTTTTGTATGAGGACTATTTCATCAGGGGTACAGAAGTTCTGGCCATCTCTGGTTTTGGATATCCCTTATTTGTTGAGACCTTTGCGTTGTTTGGTTGCCTTTTGTCTGTTTTCCAGATGGGAAAACAGGAACAAGGGAAGTATAGGTTATTACTAGGTGGGGTTGAGCAAGTGGAGCAGCAAACTGCAAAGCAGAAAGAAGAGGGACGTACTATAGAGGGATATGACTTCCATTCTCAAGGCGCCTGCATCCTGTGCAGGGAGACAGCCTAACATAAAATGTGCCTAACAACAAATATATTGACTTCTTACTAAAAATCTCCAGTTCATAGAACCGAGGGGTTTGTACCTTCTCCTTTAAAAGTGATAGTCCTGGGACTTCCCCGGTGGTCCCGTGGTGAAGACTCTGCGCTTCCAATGCAGCAGGCGTGGGTTCAATCCCTGGTTGGGGAGCTAAGATCCCACATGCTGCGCAGCCAAAGAAATTTTTGTCGAACGTTATACTCCTGTATTGTTGGCTTTAGTGGTTTAGATTTTGTTGTACTGTTAAGAAGATTTCAGTTTATTTACCGGGAACAAACAACACATAATGTAAAAATAGTTTCCCAGAAACGATTTCCATCATTCTCTTCCTCCCTTTCTCCCGCAGACTGGTGTTTCACCTTGACAAGTTCTCTGTCATTCCATAGGAAAGCTGTCTGGCTTGGAGGTTGCAATCCCAGGGAATTTTTCATCAGCGGGGAAGTCTCCATCACTACAGAGGAATCAAGGGAGAAGTCAGTCCCTGGTAAGTGAGATGCTCCCCCTAAACACCAACACAGCAGTCGTGTACCTTTCAAGGGGTTCAGGGGCAAGATGGGCAAGGCATTTCTACTAACTCTTCTTAAGGATCACGGACAGTGCCCTATGCTACGAGGTAAGCGGTGACTGCTGTAGTTCTTACTGGTGATCCTTTCCTGTCACTGATTCTCGGCCTTCTTTGTATTTCATAGGACTGTTGTCAGTCCAATACAAAATGAGTCTTATTTTTAAAAACCTGAAATGTTTTACAGAGCCTAGCATTCTCATATAGGGTCCTTTCCATTCTCCCCACTTTCCCGAGAGGCCAAGAACACTTCACACCATGAACTAGGAGAGGGGGTAGAGCCCTTTCTGATGAAATACATCAACAAAGACAGAGCCTTAGCCTGCTTGCTCTCTGGACAGGATCTCGGACCACAAGGTCTTCAATCCTGGTATAAATGAAGGAAGTGAGGACAGTTCAACTGGCACTCTGATAACAAGAGTTCGGAAACACCTTCCAAAGAGACTATAGCAGTAGATGAGGGAAGGGAGTGCTACAGTGTGGCAGTACAGGGGGAATGATCGGCTACAGCAGTGAAAAGTGTGGTACCGATTGGTGTGCTCTCGGGGTTCTTGTACATGTAGCATAGATGACCTCTACAGTGGCCCTCCCACCTTCCCACCTGCATTAGGTGTTCTTTTTTTTTGTAATTTATGTTTATGTATTTATTTACTGTTTGAACTTATTTATTCTACGTATTTATTTTTTTGGCTGCACTGGGTCTCTCATTGCTGTGCACGGGCTTTCTCTAGTTGGCGGCTAGCGGGGGCTACTCTCGGTTGCGGTGTGCGGGCATCTCATCGCGGTGGCTTCTCTTGTTGCGGAGCATGGGCTGTAGGCACGTGGGCTTCGGTAGTTGAGGCTCACGGGCTCTAGAATGCAGGCTCCGTCGTTGTGGCACATGCGCTTAGTTGCTGCACGGCATGTGGGATCTTCGCAGACCAGGGCTCGAACCCGTGTCCCCTGCATTGGCAGGCGCCACCAGGGAAGCCCTAGGTGTTCTCATATAGAGTCTAAAAACAGAGAGCACTGAGAGAAGGTAGTGGTTATTAAAGGCTCAGGATCTAAATTCTACCTGTCTCTACACCCCTTCCCAGCTGTCGATTTGACCCCATTTTTGAATGCCGACCTCATTCTTCAACTTTCTCTGGCGTTTGTTATACTCACCTTGAAAACTTGTTTCTGTGATGCGTTGAGCAGACACAGGGTGGCAGACTGCAGAGGTGGAAGCTGGTGGTCGGATATTTGTGGGCTGAATCTCCTTCAGTCCCATTCCCATTTCTGGTTGCCCAGAGGCCCGACTTCCTGTGTATGACGCCGAGCCGTAGGATTGCGGGCAGGAGCCAAGTTCTCCATACAGTAAAGACCCCAGTGTGCCTTGGTTACAGTAATATACCTGGCTTCCTTCCTGGCAGGGAAGTGACAGGCGGCTCTGCCCCTGATTTGGAATCTGAGATGGTGTTCCCTGAGCAAGGCTGGCAGAAAGCGATGGATGTAGAGGGACCATGTTCTTGGCGTCTGAAGTTTTATCATCCTGGGCTGCCAGAAACATGGAGGAGGCAGCTGTGTGGCGGTCAGTGAGTGCCAGAGTAAAGTCTCCGAGTGAAGAAGAATTCTTTTCAGTGCTTGCTGTGATGTCCCACTCAAGAACACCTGGATAGGAAGCAGCTGAAGTGGAGATCTGGCTGTGGTCAGTAACTCCAGATAACATAGTCGTGCTAGAATGTTGGTAAAGGTAGGCACTACCCATGAGTGTCTGGAAAGGGGTACCAGTAGCCGATGCCGAACTGACGGCAGGGGCAGAGACTCTGGAGAAGTTGCAGACACTTCGTGTTAGGGAAGTTGCATTGCTCACCACAGGAGGAGAATGCTGCAGAGAATTTAGAGTTCCAAGTAGAGATGGATGTTGGAAATTTTCTGTAAGAACAAGAGGGTCATGAAAAACTCAGGGAGGTTGAGAAATTCTCACTACGTTTGAGGAACGGCATCATCTGAAGGTTCTTGCTATCAGGACACCTCTACTATCACTACTTCCTGAGAAACCCAAAATCAGACAGTTAATGATGGCTGTAAGGACTGAGCAGTTTTCCACTCTTCTCTATTCACTGCCTGTGCTCCCATCTTGGGCACAGACGGGCAGAAGAGCCAAGTGGTGTGGTTCAGAGATTGTTCTCTAGGCTGGAAGCAACCTTCTCCCTGCCCTGTCTTTCCCTTCAGCCTGCACTCGTATTGACTTCTATGCTATTTCCTAGACTGGAAGCATTTTAGAACTAGGAGGCCCTTAGAGAACTTCGATGTTCTCAGTCTCATTTCGTGAGTAAGGAAACTGAGGCTCAGAGAGGTCGGGTTGACTTGTTCAAGTTCTCTCATTATGTTAGTATCATTACCAGGTTTCAGAACCTAAGTATCCTGACTTCCTTGCCAGGACTCCACTCTGAGCATGATACTGCCAGAAAGCAGGAGAAATAGAACTTATAATATAGGCATTTTTTTTGTCCATTAGAAAACAGTACGGCTGTTACCATTGTCGTCTTCAGTGTCTCCCTTTGCTTGTGCAGTTCCCACGCTATTACCTAGAGGTGACGTACAGCTCAGTCCAACTGGTGAATTGAAAGAGTCATTTTTGCCCTCTTCAAGCCTGGTTTCTCATCCTACCTCAAAATGATTACCCGAAAGTGGATTTCTTAAGTGCTTTTGGAAAGGGAAGAGTTATCTGATTACTTCAGATTCCTCATCTGTAAAGTGGTTATAACACCACCACCAATAATAATAGCAGTAATAATTAATAGATGAATAAGCTGATCTATTGCGTATGATTTATATGGAGGAAGATACAATAAGTTCTAGAAAGACAAAGAAAAATCATGACAAGCATATTACGTTAACGAAAAAGAAATCCATAGATATTAATGAAAACTGGGGTATGTGGCAAGTATCGAAGCCTAATGAATTTACTAACAAATGGCATTCTGTACTATCCATGCAATATTATGAAAGTGAATTTTGCCCACTCTATTTTAGTGAATACTATTAACCAGAAGACACGATGGAGGTGATAGAGGTGAATGAATTCCTAGCCAATGCATACAGACAGAGAAGGTATGTCAGTAAAAAATGCATAACAAGCAACAGAATGCAATAAATGTGCATGTATAGGTAGCCACAACACATATAGACAAGTATTTCAATGAAAACCGGTACGAAGCAGACAGCAAAATAATAAGTGTAAAAGAGTTTCATTATTGTGCTCCTTCATATTTTTACCCAGCAAGTAAGAGGTATTAAGCCTAGGAGAAATATATATTTCAATGAATATAGCTTATATAATAAGCAGAAAGGAAGCTTAAAATGTATCAGGAAGGTTTTTGGATTTATCCTAGAACTTAGATTAGAATCATCTTCAGCATCCAAGAAGATGGCATCCCAAAACCTCAAAAAACCATCATGCCTAGAATCCAATTAAAAAAGATTTTCAAATGTAAGAAAATCCACAGGACTCCACAATATGGTTTTCGATAAACGTGGATGTTTGTTTGTTTTGTTTCTTTGGCCGCGCCGCGTGGCCCTGGCCGTGAAAGCACCGAGTCCTAAGCACTGGACCGCCAGGGAATTCCCTAAGTGGGGGGGGGAATTAGAGATGTGGGGCTTGACTTTTTCTTCTTCTTCTTCGGTAGCTAAGCTCTACAAGCGAACGATGGCTGTTGATCAATGTGCTCTCTGTGTTAGGAAGGAAATAACTGTAAAAATGAAAAGCAGCCTTGCCTTAGAACCTACATATCACACCAAGGAAAATAGTCCTTCTGATTCAATTTAGAAGATATCACTTAAAATGTTGAATTGGTGAAATGTCTACCTAGTTTAAAAATTAGAAAGAATAAAACACTGAAAAGCAGCCCCCTAGATAACCACTGTGGTTGCTTGTTTATAGGAGGCATCATTTCTAAAACGTATTTCTAAAATGTTTATATTCAAAACTGTCAAGTGGCCAACTGTATTCAGAGAGGCAATAAAAGAAAGAAAACGGAGTATGACTTTTCTGATAAGCTGCCTTTCCTGGTGATCCCCTGTTCTGGCCTTACTTTCCTTCTTAGTCTGTTAATGTAAGGGTTTGCTACCATCAACTTGGTTTTGCCCTGCTCTGAGCAGGTTTCCCTCTGTGCTGTTTCTGCTTTAATTGAAAATCTTTGGTTCCCATCAGCATTCCATTGCAAACTCCGTTTTTCTTGAGAGCTCCTCTATGCTTTCCCTCTTCATTCTTACATTTTCTCCCATCTCTTGGTGCCTGTTGGCCTGTGCTAATGAAAACCATCCTAAACTTCCTTACGCTCGACTCTGTGCCTCCCTGTAGAGCCCAGTACTCTCCATCCTCTCTCCCTATTCTCTCTTTTCAACTAGTCGAAATCCTAGTGGAGGGAGACCATTAGAGATGAAACATCTTGGTATATATTGCTAGTTTTCTATGTCCCCTGGCTTTTCTATGTTTCTGTTGAAACACTCTTGAGAAGTGTCTGATTTCGTTTTCTACATGGGTACCCTTTAAGGCTCAATACTGGAAAAGAAGGGGATCAGAGTGATCAACCCAACGTGGTATCCTAACGTAACAGTTAAGGAAAGCAACAGGCTTTGTGAGACAGCCAGTGATTTGTCCAAAGTCACACAGATAGTAAACGTCAAAGTCAAAACTGAAATTAGGTCTCCAGACGTGTAGTTCAATACTTTCCCTCATTATTCCATGCTATTTTGAATCTCCTACTTACTCAATTTAGGGGCAAAAGAAATCGAACGCAAAACTTTCCAAAGTTTCTTTTCTTACCTGACATGGTCAGAGAAGAGGAAGCATCCACTGCAGGTACAAGGGATGAGGAGACAACACTAGAGGATGTCCGAGTGGCTGCAGCTGAACGGCGCACGTGTCCAGTACAGAGGTCACTGGTTACTGGTCCAAACAGCTCCACGGAAACCCCAAGACTCTACCAAGTGGTAGTAGGTTTGGTAGGAGAGTGATGTCACAAAGCAGGCAGTTGAAAGGTATGAGAGAGCCAATAGGGAGGTCCGATCCCCAACAGGAAGGCGGGCTTGGGTGAAGAGAGTGTAGGAGAGCTAAAACAACACCTGAGTTTCTGAGCTCTGGGGAGGAAATCCTAGAAGACAGATTTACCTCCCCCAGGCTCTTCCATTAGGGAAATCATTGCCACATTTCTTACAGACGTTCATTAATACACTGAACTAAGAGTTACTTATATTCTACAGAGTATTCTATTTTATGTATCATATACTTAGAGCTATATAGATCTTCTTTAATTAATAATCCTTAGGAAGGAAAGAGCCATCTAGTTTGAACTATTACAGTTGTTCTGAAATCATATGTGTCTAATGAGTGAACTGATAGCAGCTTTTAAGGAGCCAAAGTAGGGATTAAGAAGCTCTCTTTGTAACTTGGTTCAAGAGTAGGGTGAAGTTTGTTGAGTGTACCTTGTGGAGAATGTTGTGGTCCAAGGCTCTTCTCTTTTAGTTTCTTCTCCTTGACTCCTACCTTCCTTGGGCTGGGCTAGGCTGGGGGCCAGGTTGGACTTGCGACTTAACGTTTCTCTTCCGCTTTCTCTTTTTTTTTTTTCTTCCATTATGGGCATTGCTTCGAGGACAAGCCTTGATCTTGCATTGGACGTTACTTCCTGTCACCTTCCAGCAGCAGGAGTCTTCTTTTCAGTGCTTGATGCTTCACGAAATAGACTCTGCCCGTTGGCAGCAAATACCAGAGAGCTAGGAGACAGAGCTGGTTGCAGACCTTTCCTCTTCCAGCCTTTGGTTGCAATTGTTTGGCCCATAATTTGCTAGCTCTAGTTCCTTGGGCCACACAGGTATCCTGCCATCTCCAGCTCTTGTTATATGTGAGAGACATTCTGAACACTGTCCCTTTTTCTTTGCACAGAAGTATATACAGTGTGGCAGTTACTGTAATCTCCTCCGCCTTGCAAACAGCCACTCTAGAATCTTGGACCTCTAGGACTCTCTGTCTTGCATGCTTGGGGGCAAGGCCAAGCAAAATGAAGAGGAGAATAATTAGAGAAAGAGGAGGACGTTGGTGGAGAATTGGGAGCAGGTAAGGTGAAAGGGCACAGGAGAAAAGAGATGCATGTAGACTTTTTGGTTTCTGTGGGAAACAGGTTGACACACTTGGGCCTCATTTGGTATTAACAGAACAGAGAGTTAAAGATCTAAGTAGCTAGATAGTGTGCAGCAACTGCCATGAAGTCTGTACACTGAAGAGAAGAGTCTCACATCTAGTTTTCATTTTGTTTTATGTCATAGTACCTTATTTATAGCATTCACTGGTGTGTTTGTAGAATACAGATGTTTTCAAATGCTCTGGTTTTGTCTACATGGTTATCTCCTTGTCCTGTTTGTAAGGAATCCAACATTGTAAGACATATTGCATGTTTTTCTCTTGACGATTGTTGACCTTGAAGCGTCATGAACTAACTTGAGCTGTTGGATTCTGTGGAGAAACGTTCAAAAGGGTCTGTGAAAAAGGCACTGTGGTGAGTCGCATTATGCACCCGAGCGTAAGGAGCAAGATATCTGCCACCAGCCCAGCTTGGCCTGGATTGCCTCTGTTTTAGTTCCCCTGGTTAGTGCTTTTCTCCCTAACCACTCTTGTGACTGTGATAATGTGAGTAAGGGCGGAGTTGCTAATGATCTATGTGTGAGGTAAGCTGGTTTGAGGGAGGAAATCTATGGACCTAGTCATTTTCCTTGGTGGTAAGCTTTCAGGGGTGCAGAGATGGATCTTCCTGGGGCCTTTTCTGGTCCCAGGAAGATATCGCATAGATGGGACCTCCCAAGACACACATTGAATCTTTAGGCCTGTTTTTCCTATTATGAGGTACGAACGAGTTTCTTCACTGATGGGGATGATGCTTATCTGAGAAGAAATTGTGAAAGGTGGTGTAGTGTAGAGGTGTGGCTTAAGCTTTTAAGTTTTCCTCCAGGTTTTTCCCCTAAGCTTCCTACTTCGGACGGCCTACTTACATGATACTAGTAGGTGATGTCCGGCTAACAACTTCCTAAATATACCTGCAAGCCAGATCAGTGTCTCTTTTCTCTGTATTCCCATGGAAATCAAGAGTCCCGCCGAATTTTCCATCGAAACAGTTGATTTGTGTTGTCTCTAGGAATTCTAAAGGGCGTACCGTTGCTTCCTAACCGGTGTCATTTGGGAGATCCGCCTCTGTACGTTCAAATGATTAATTTTGAGACTTTGCTCATGTGTGCAGTAAACCCTTGAATTCCCTAAGACCTTCCTTTCCTCCATCTCCTACCCCATTAAGCCCGCTTCAGTTCATCTCCTGAATTTCTTTGGAATCTGTCAGCCAGCTCTTCCTCAACTTCCTAATACTGAACTTGCCTGTCTGTTGCGATTAGGTCCTAACTGGTGTCCATATATCTTGTTTCCTTCCAATCCACTCTTCACACAAGAAACCTTCAAAGCAAGTTGGAACGTTGCTCATAAACATCGCTCACAAGCATTGTTTTGAGAATAGAAAACACACTGTTGGCCTTTAAGACTCTGCGTGGTCTAGAATCCTCTCTGCTTCTCTAGCCCCATCTTGTGCCACTTTTGCCCTCACTTTCTATGCTTCAGATACACTGAATTAACCTTAGTTCTCACTCATCTGACAGAAGTCAGTTCAGATACTATTTTTCACTGTGATTCCTAGCATTAAGGAATTTGATTATCAGGTTTTGTATGAGGACTATTTCATCAGGGGTACAGAAGTTCTGGCCATCTCTGGTTTTGGATATCCCTTATTTGTTGAGACCTTTGCGTTGTTTGGTTGCCTTTTGTCTGTTTTCCAGATGGGAAAACAGGAACAAGGGAAGTATAGGTTATTACTAGGTGGGGTTGAACAAGTGGAGCAGCAAACTGCAAAGCAGAAAGAAGAGGGACGTACTATAGAGGGATATGACTTCCATTCTCAAGGCGCCTGCATCCTGTGCAGGGAGACAGCCTAACATAAAATGTGCCTAACAACAAATATATTGACTTCTTACTAAAAATCTCCAGTTCATAGAACCGAGGGGTTTGTACCTTCTCCTTTAAAAGTGATAGTCCTGGGACTTCCCCGGTGGTCCCGTGGTGAAGACTCTGCGCTTCCAACGCAGCAGGCGTGGGTTCAATCCCTGGTTGGGGAGCTAAGATCCCACATGCTGCGCAGCCAAAGAAATTTTTTTCGAACGTTATACTCCTGTATTGTTGGCTTTAGTGGTTTAGATTTTGTTGTACTGTTAAGAAGATTTCAGTTTATTTACCGGGAACAAACAACACATAATGTAAAAATAGTTTCCCAGAAACGATTTCCATCATTCTCTTCCTCCCTTTCTCCCGCAGACTGGTGTTTCACCTTGACAAGTTCTCTGTCATTCCATAGGAAAGCTGTCTGGCTTGGAGGTTGCAATCCCAGGGAATTTTTCATCAGCGGGGAAGTCTCCATCACTACAGAGGAATCAAGGGAGAAGTCAGTCCCTGGTAAGTGAGATGCTCCCCCTAAACACCAACACAGCAGTCGTGTACCTTTCAAGGGGTTCAGGGGCAAGATGGGCAAGGCATTTCTACTAACTCTTCTTAAGGATCACGGACAGTGCCCTATGCTACGAGGTAAGCGGTGACTGCTGTAGTTCTTACTGGTGATCCTTTCCTGTCACTGATTCTCGGCTTTCTTTGTATTTCATAGGACTGTTGTCAGTCCAATACAAAATGAGTCTTATTTTTAAAAACCTGAAATGTTTTACAGAGCCTAGCATTCTCATATAGGGTCCTTTCCATTCTCCCCACTTTCCCGAGAGGCCAAGAACACGTCACACCATGAACTAGGAGAGGGGGTAGAGCCCTTTGTGATGAAATACATCAACAAAGACAGAGCCTTAGCCTGCTTGCTCTCTGGACAGGATCTCGGACCACAAGGTCTTCAATCCTGGTATAAATGAAGGAAGTGAGGACAGTTCAACTGGCACTCTCATAACAAGAGTTCGGAAACACCTTCCGAAGAGACTATAGCAGTAGATGAGGGAAGGGAGTGCTACAGTGTGGCAGTACAGGGGGAACGATCGGCTACAGCAGTGAAAAGTGTGGTACCGATTGGTGTGCTCTCGGGGTTCTTGTACATGTAGCATAGATGACCTCTACGGTGGCCCTCCCACCTTCCCACCTGCATTAGGTGTTCTTTTTTTTTGTAATTTATGTTTATGTATTTATTTACTGTTTGAACTTATTTATTCTACGTATTTATGTTTTTGGCTGCACTGGGTCTCTCATTGCTGTGCACGGGCTTTCTCTAGTTGGCGGCTAGCGGGGGCTACTCTCGGTTGCGGTGTGCGGGCATCTCATCGCGGTGGCTTCTCTTGTTGCGGAGCATGGGCTGTAGGCACGTGGGCTTCGGTAGTTGAGGCTCACGGGCTCTAGAATGCAGGCTCCGTCGTCGTGGCACATGCGCTTAGTTGCTGCACGGCATGTGGGATCTTCGCAGACCAGGGCTCGAACCCGTGTCCCCTGCATTGGCAGGCGCCACCAGGGAAGCCCTAGGTGTTCTCATATAGAGTCTAAAAACAGAGAGCACTGAGAGAAGGTAGTGGTTATTAAAGGCTCAGGATCTAAATTCTACCTGTCTCTACACCCCTTCCCAGCTGTCGATTTGACCCCATTTTTGAATGCTGACCTCATTGTTCAACTTTTCTCTGCCGTCTGTATACTCACCTTGAAAACTTGTTTCTGTGATGCGTTGAGCAGACACAGGGTGGCAGACTGCAGAGGTGGAAGCTGGTGGTCGGATATTTGTGGGCTGAATCTCCTTCAGTCCCATTCCCATTTCTGGTTGCCCAGAGGCCCTACTTCCTGTGTGTGACGCCGAGCCGTAGGATTGCGGGCAGGAGCCAAGTTCTCCATACAGTAAAGACCCCAGTGTGCCTTGGTTATAGTAATATACCTGGCTTCCTTCCTGGCAGGGAAGTGACAGGCGGCTATGCCCCTGCTTTGTTCGTGGGCCTCCTGATCCAGCAGTTCCCTTGGCTCTGTCCCTGTCGTCAGCTGCCCCTAGGATAACTCTGAGCCCTAGCCACTTCTCTGGTAGATTTCCCTATTCCCCCACTACAGTCACACCTGAATAAGGCAACTCAGACCTTTCAGAGATGTGTCCTGAACCTCTTGTTTTCTGAAATACCTATCTGGTGGTTGTGAGACTTAAGGCCAGCGTCCCCGAGAGACTTTTTCTATTTCTCCTAGTAAACCTAGACTCATCTTCTGTCACCTTCAACTCTACTCCAATTGTGTTCTTTCAACCCAGACCTCTGACCCTGCTTTTTACTTCTGCCGTTTCATCCTCGCTCCTGCTTCCTTTCCTAAATCCATACGTCTCTTTTGGCCTTCCTAGCCCTGGGCCAAGTTCCTTCCTCTTTGCTCAGTTTTTACCCCTTTCCTTCATTCTCCCATCCAACTTTCAGTCCTTCCTTTCTCACGCCCCAGTTAGCAGCATCTGAAAATTCGAAAGGTTTGTTACTCGTCTATTAATTGTATTCCATTTACTTATTCAGTTCTATACCTGTCTTACCTGTGTATGGAAGAACAGCTGGTAGCCAAGGTGGCACCAAGAATCCTAGCAGCTCTCACTTGACGTATCCGTAGTAGTCGGCAATTTCCATTTCGTTTTCCCTCTCGGTGAAAAATTGCAGCTTGCCCGAAGAGGTGTATCTGGCAGCATTCTCCCGTTGTTGTTGAGCCCGCCTCTTCATGGCCTCTCGCTCTGGCCTCTGCTCTTGTTCGATGGGCTTTGACATGACTGGCTCAGGCACGTTGGGTTCCCTCCATGGAACTCGTTGCTTGCTGAAGTCTTGGAGTAGAAAGTGGGTTTGGAGCTTGGGTGGGGACTGGCGCTTATTCACAGCAGGGGGAACAGGCTCCCGCTGGAGAGGAGCGCCAGATGAAGTTTTGGAGGGTGCAGGCCTAGGAGCAGCAGACTGAGGGACACGAGGCTGGGTATGGTTGGGCCAAGCCGGTTGGGTTGGGTTGGTCACAGTTGGCTGAGCTGGTTTGGCGGGGCCTGGCAAAGAGGCAGGAGCTGGCTGGGATGAATTGGCTGCAGCAGGTTGAGCTGAGTCAGTAGAACCAGGCTGGGCACGGTAAGCCCCAGCAGGCCGATGTGAGGCCAGAGACTGTGGCCTCCGAGGAGCGGGTCGAGCTTGAGGCTTGTCCCAGGCAGAAAAAGGCAGAGGTATCAACTTGACCTTCCCAGGAGGAGGCCGCTCATACTGGGCTGGAGACGGACACTCTGTTTCAGCACTGCTGTCTGGTTTCTGGGCTTGGACTTGCGTTTTCTCAGGACCCTTCCCCTCACGTGGGGTATGCCGCCATGGCTGGATAGCTGGGGGTGGCTGGGGGTCTTTGGGGTTGCTTGACTTTCCCAAGAGCCGACAGGAAGAGCGCCCAGTTTTCGTCTCATTCTTCTTCCCCAGCGCATGAAGAACCTTCACAGACTCCAGCATGCGCACGCCAAGGGAGGTTCGAGGCTTTTGAAAGCTCTGTTGGAGAAGCTCAGTTTGGTGTTCCTTTCGCTTCGTGTGGGGGATTGCTGGCTTCTCTTCTGCCTTGACTTTGTTCCCTGACTGCTTGTTCTCCTCAGCCTTGTTTCTCCCTCTGGTCCTTTTGGTCTTTTCCTGCCCGTGGCTCTTAGTTTTGCTGATCTTTCTGGATGCAGCTTTCTGAGGTTTGCCTTGAGAGTGCTTGGCCGTGTTCACAGGAGCCCTGTCACTGACTGCAGCGTGGCATATAACCACTTCTCCCCCTAACAGGCACTCTGGATTCTTTGGCTGGATTTTGGCCTTGGGAGCGCCACTGATAGGCTCAGAGGCTTTCTGTTTGTTCTTCCTGGGTTGATCAGAGGGAACCTTTATGACACTTGGCTTTTCCTGCACCTGATTCACCTTAATGGCTCTGGTGTCTTTAGCTTTGATCACGTTGGGACCTTGGGATTGATCAAGATCTTTCAAAGGATTAAAGAGCTGGGGAAGGTGAATATCCTCCGCCAGTGTAGTAATGTCTGCAAGACCACTGCTAGGTTCAATCCCATTTTCAAGTGTCCCTAGGTCCTGACGACTCCGGCTGTTCTCTCCCAGATCAGCATTTTCAGAACCAGGCTGCTCCTCTTGGCTGAGGGGATCGGTGCAGGCCAGCGGCTGGTGAATATCAGGGATTCCTAAAGGGAGTAGTGGAGGATCTTGGTTCTCTGTTGGGATCTGGTAGGCATCCAGAGGCTTTGAAAGCTTGGTTTTGATATCATCCACGTGCTTACTCTCTATTTGTCCCTGGCTTGGAGCTGGAGGCAGGGCCAGGAGACGCCTGGCACTCTGGACTGGAGCTGTCACTGAAATGTCCCCAAGTTCAGATGGTGGGTTACTCTCAAGTATGTGGCTGTTTCTGCTACTGCAGGACTTGGGGAGTTCTTGACTTTGTGTCACACAAAACGTCTGGCTTGGAGGTTGCAATCCCAGGGAATTTTTCATCACCAGGGGGGAGGTCTCCATCCCTACAAAGGGATCAAGGGAGAAGTCAGTCCCTGGTAAGTGAGATGCTCCCCCTAAACACCAACACAGCAGTCATGTACCTTTCAAGGGGTTCAGGGGCAAGATGGGCAAGGCATTTCTACTAACTCTTCTTAAGGATCACGGACAGTGCCCTATGCTACGAGGTAAGCGGTGACTGTTGTAATTCTTACTGGTGAGCCTTTCCTGTCACTGATTCTCGGCTCGCTTTGTATTTCATAGGACTGTTATAAGTCCAATACAAAATGAGTCTTATTTTTAAAAACCTGAAATGTTTTACAAAGCCTAGCATTCTCATATAGGGTCCTTTCCATTCTCCCCACTTTCCCGAGAGGCCAAGAACACGTCACACCATGAACTAGGAGAGGGGGTAGAGCCCTTGCTGATGAAACACATCAACAAAGACAGAGTCTTAGCCTGCTTGCTCTCTGGACAGGATCTCGGACCACAAGGTCTTCAATCCTGGTATAAATGAAGGAAGTGAGGACAGTTCAACTGGCACTCACATAACAAGAGTTCTGAAACACCTTCCGAAGAGACTATAGCAGTAGATGAGGGAAGGGAGTGCTACAGTGTGGCAGTACAGGGGGAACGATCGGCTACAGCAGTGAAAAGTGTGGTACCGATTGGTGTGCTCTCGGCGTTCTTGTACATGTAGCATAGATGACCTCTACAGTGGCCCTCCCACCTTCCCACCTGCATTAGGTGTTCTTTTTTTTGTAATTTATGTTTATGTATTTATTTACTGTTTGAACTTATTTATTCTACGTATTTATTTTTTTGGCTGCACTGGGTCTCTCATTGCTGTGCACGGGCTTTCTCTAGTTGGCGGCTAGCGGGGGCTACTCTCGGTTGCGGTGTGCGGGCTTCTCATCGCGGTGGCTTCTCTTGTTGCGGAGCATGGGCTGTAGGCACGTGGGCTTCGGTAGTTGAGGCTCACGGGCTCTAGAATGCAGGCTCCGTCGTTGTGGCACATGCGCTTAGTTGCTGCACGGCATGTGGGATCTTCGCAGACCAGGGCTCGAACCCGTGTCCCCCGCATTGCATTGGCAGGCGGATTCTTAACCACGGCGCCACCAGGGAAGCCCTAGGTGTTCTCATAGAGAGTCTAAAAACAGAGGGCACTGAGCGAAGGTAGTGGTTATTAAAGGCTCAGGATCTAAATTCTACCTGCCTCTACACCCCTTCCCAGCTGTCGATTTGACCCCATTTTTGAGTGCCGACCTCATTCTTCAACTTTCTCTGGCGTTTGTTATACTCACCTTGAAAACTTGTTTCTGTGATGCGTTGAGCAGACACAGGGTGGCAGACTGCAGAGGTGGAAGCTGGTGGTCGGATATTTGTGGGCTGAATCTCCTTCAGTCCCATTCCCATTTCTGGTTGCCCAGAGGCCCGACTTCCTGTGTATGACGCCGAGCCGTAGGATTGCGGGCAGGAGCCAAGTTCTCCATACAGTAAAGACCCCAGTGTGCCTTGGTTACAGTAATATACCTGGCTTCCTTCCTGGCAGGGAAGTGACAGGCGGCTCTGCCCCTGATTTGGAATCTGAGATGGTGTTCCCTGAGCAAGGCTGGCAGAAAGCGATGGATGTAGAGGGACCATGTTCTTGGCGTCTGAAGTTTTATCATCCTGGGCTGCCAGAAACATGGAGGAGGCAGCTGTGTGGCGGTCAGTGAGTGCCAGAGTAAAGTCTCCGAGTGAAGAAGAATTCTTTTCAGTGCTTGCTGTGATGTCCCACTCAAGAACACCTGGATAGGAAGCAGCTGAAGTGGAGATCTGGCTGTGGTCAGTAACTCCAGATAACATAGTCGTGCTAGAATGTTGGTAAAGGTAGGCACTACCCATGAGTGTCTGGAAAGGGGTACCAGTAGCCGATGCCGAACTGACGGCAGGGGCAGAGACTCTGGAGAAGTTGCAGACACTTCGTGTTAGGGAAGTTGCATTGCTCACCACAGGAGGAGAATGCTGCAGAGAATTTAGAGTTCCAAGTAGAGATGGATGTTGGAAATTTTCTGTAAGAACAAGAGGGTCATGAAAAACTCAGGGAGGTTGAGAAATTCTCACTACGTTTGAGGAACGGCATCATCTGAAGGTTCTTGCTATCAGGACACCTCTACTATCACTACTTCCTGAGAAACCCAAAATCAGACAGTTAATGATGGCTGTAAGGACTGAGCAGTTTTCCACTCTTCTCTATTCACTGCCTGTGCTCCCATCTTGGGCACAGACGGGCAGAAGAGCCAAGTGGTGTGGTTCAGAGATTGTTCTCTAGGCTGGAAGCAACCTTCTCCCTGCCCTGTCTTTCCCTTCAGCCTGCACTCGTATTGACTTCTATGCTATTTCCTAGACTGGAAGCATTTTAGAACTAGGAGGCCCTTAGAGAACTTCGATGTTCTCAGTCTCATTTCGTGAGTAAGGAAACTGAGGCTCAGAGAGGTCGGGTTGACTTGTTCAAGTTCTCTCATTATGTTAGTATCATTACCAGGTTTCAGAACCTAAGTATCCTGACTTCCTTGCCAGGACTCCACTCTGAGCATGATACTGCCAGAAAGCAGGAGAAATAGAACTTATAATATAGGCATTTTTTTTGTCCATTAGAAAACAGTACGGCTGTTACCATTGTCGTCTTCAGTGTCTCCCTTTGCTTGTGCAGTTCCCACGCTATTACCTAGAGGTGACGTACAGCTCAGTCCAACTGGTGAATTGAAAGAGTCATTTTTGCCCTCTTCAAGCCTGGTTTCTCATCCTACCTCAAAATGATTACCCGAAAGTGGATTTCTTAAGTGCTTTTGGAAAGGGAAGAGTTATCTGATTACTTCAGATTCCTCATCTGTAAAGTGGTTATAACACCACCACCAATAATAATAGCAGTAATAATTAATAGATGAATAAGCTGATCTATTGCGTATGATTTATATGGAGGAAGATACAATAAGTTCTAGAAAGACAAAGAAAAATCATGACAAGCATATTACGTTAACGAAAAAGAAATCCATAGATATTAATGAAAACTGGGGTATGTGGCAAGTATCGAAGCCTAATGAATTTACTAACAAATGGCATTCTGTACTATCCATGCAATATTATGAAAGTGAATTTTGCCCACTCTATTTTAGTGAATACTATTAACCAGAAGACACGATGGAGGTGATAGAGGTGAATGAATTCCTAGCCAATGCATACAGACAGAGAAGGTATGTCAGTAAAAAATGCATAACAAGCAACAGAATGCAATAAATGTGCATGTATAGGTAGCCACAACACATATAGACAAGTATTTCAATGAAAACCGGTACGAAGCAGACAGCAAAATAATAAGTGTAAAAGAGTTTCATTATTGTGCTCCTTCATATTTTTACCCAGCAAGTAAGAGGTATTAAGCCTAGGAGAAATATATATTTCAATGAATATAGCTTATATAATAAGCAGAAAGGAAGCTTAAAATGTATCAGGAAGGTTTTTGGATTTATCCTAGAACTTAGATTAGAATCATCTTCAGCATCCAAGAAGATGGCATCCCAAAACCTCAAAAAACCATCATGCCTAGAATCCAATTAAAAAAGATTTTCAAATGTAAGAAAATCCACAGGACTCCACAATATGGTTTTCGATAAACGTGGATGTTTGTTTGTTTTGTTTCTTTGGCCGCGCCGCGTGGCCCTGGCCGTGAAAGCACCGAGTCCTAAGCACTGGACCGCCAGGGAATTCCCTAAGTGGGGGGGGGAATTAGAGATGTGGGGCTTGACTTTTTCTTCTTCTTCTTCGGTAGCTAAGCTCTACAAGCGAACGATGGCTGTTGATCAATGTGCTCTCTGTGTTAGGAAGGAAATAACTGTAAAAATGAAAAGCAGCCTTGCCTTAGAACCTACATAGCACACCAAGGAAAATAGTCCTTCTGATTCAATTTAGAAGATATCACTTAAAATGTTGAATTGGTGAAATGTCTACCTAGTTTAAAAATTAGAAAGAATAAAACACTGAAAAGCAGCCCCCTAGATAACCACTGTGGTTGCTTGTTTATAGGAGGCATCATTTCTAAAACGTATTTCTAAAATGTTTATATTCAAAACTGTCAAGTGGCCAACTGTATTCAGAGAGGCAATAAAAGAAAGAAAACGGAGTATGACTTTTCTGATAAGCTGCCTTTCCTGGTGATCCCCTGTTCTGGCCTTACTTTCCTTCTTAGTCTGTTAATGTAAGGGTTTGCTACCATCAACTTGGTTTTGCCCTGCTCTGAGCAGGTTTCCCTCTGTGCTGTTTCTGCTTTAATTGAAAATCTTTGGTTCCCATCAGCATTCCATTGCAAACTCCGTTTTTCTTGAGAGCTCCTCTATGCTTTCCCTCTTCATTCTTACATTTTCTCCCATCTCTTGGTGCCTGTTGGCCTGTGCTAATGAAAACCATCCTAAACTTCCTTACGCTCGACTCTGTGCCTCCCTGTAGAGCCCAGTACTCTCCATCCTCTCTCCCTATTCTCTCTTTTCAACTAGTCGAAATCCTAGTGGAGGGAGACCATTAGAGATGAAACATCTTGGTATATATTGCTAGTTTTCTATGTCCCCTGGCTTTTCTATGTTTCTGTTGAAACACTCTTGAGAAGTGTCTGATTTCGTTTTCTACATGGGTACCCTTTAAGGCTCAATACTGGAAAAGAAGGGGATCAGAGTGATCAACCCAACGTGGTATCCTAACGTAACAGTTAAGGAAAGCAACAGGCTTTGTGAGACAGCCAGTGATTTGTCCAAAGTCACACAGATAGTAAACGTCAAAGTCAAAAGTGAAATTAGGTCTCCAGACGTGTAGTTCAATACTTTCCCTCATTATTCCATGCTATTTTGAATCTCCTACTCAATTTAGGGGCAAAAGAAATCGAACGCAAAACTTTCCAAAGTTTCTTTTCTTACCTGACATGGTCAGAGAAGAAGAAGCATCCACTGCAGGTACAAGGGATGAGGAGACAACACTAGAGGATGTCCGAGTGGCTGCAGCTGAACGGCGCACGTGTCCAGTACAGAGGTCACTGGTTACTGGTCCAAACAGCTCCACGGAAACCCCAAGACTCTACCAAGTGGTAGTAGGTTTGGTAGGAGAGTGATGTCACAAAGCAGGCAGTTGAAAGGTATGAGAGAGCCAATAGGGAGGTCCGATCCCCAACAGGAAGGCGGGCTTGGGTGAAGAGAGTGTAGGAGAGCTAAAACAACACCTGAGTTTCTGAGCTCTGGGGAGGAAATCCTAGAAGACAGATTTACCTCCCCCAGGCTCTTCCATTAGGGAAATCATTGCCACATTTCTTACAGACGTTCATTAATACACTGAACTAAGAGTTACTTATATTCTACAGAGTATTCTATTTTATGTATCATATACTTAGAGCTATATAGATCTTCTTTAATTAATAATCCTTAGGAAGGAAAGAGCCATCTAGTTTGAACTATTACAGTTGTTCTGAAATCATATGTGTCTAATGAGTGAACTGATAGCAGCTTTTAAGGAGCCAAAGTAGGGATTAAGAAGCTCTCTTTGTAACTTGGTTCAAGAGTAGGGTGAAGTTTGTTGAGTGTACCTTGTGGAGAATGTTGTGGTCCAAGGCTCTTCTCTTTTAGTTTCTTCTCCTTGACTCCTACCTTCCTTGGGCTGGGCTAGGCTGGGGGCCAGGTTGGACTTGCGACTTAACGTTTCTCTTCCGCTTTCTCTTTTTTTTTTTTCTTCCATTATGGGCATTGCTTCGAGGACAAGCCTTGATCTTGCATTGGACGTTACTTCCTGTCACCTTCCAGCAGCAGGAGTCTTCTTTTCAGTGCTTGATGCTTCACGAAATAGACTCTGCCCGTTGGCAGCAAATACCAGAGAGCTAGGAGACAGAGCTGGTTGCAGACCTTTCCTCTTCCAGCCTTTGGTTGCAATTGTTTGGCCCATAATTTGCTAGCTCTAGTTCCTTGGGCCACACAGGTATCCTGCCATCTCCAGCTCTTGTTATATGTGAGAGACATTCTGAACACTGTCCCTTTTTCTTTGCACAGAAGTATATACAGTGTGGCAGTTACTGTAATCTCCTCCGCCTTGCAAACAGCCACTCTAGAATCTTGGACCTCTAGGACTCTCTGTCTTGCATGCTTGGGGGCAAGGCCAAGCAAAATGAAGAGGAGAATAATTAGAGAAAGAGGAGGACGTTGGTGGAGAATTGGGAGCAGGTAAGGTGAAAGGGCACAGGAGAAAAGAGATGCATGTAGACTTTTTGGTTTCTGTGGGAAACAGGTTGACACACTTGGGCCTCATTTGGTATTAACAGAACAGAGAGTTAAAGATCTAAGTAGCTAGATAGTGTGCAGCAACTGCCATGAAGTCTGTACACTGAAGAGAAGAGTCTCACATCTAGTTTTCATTTTGTTTTATGTCATAGTACCTTATTTATAGCATTCACTGGTGTGTTTGTAGAATACAGATGTTTTCAAATGCTCTGGTTTTGTCTACATGGTTATCTCCTTGTCCTGTTTGTAAGGAATCCAACATTGTAAGACATATTGCATGTTTTTCTCTTGACGATTGTTGACCTTGAAGCGTCATGAACTAACTTGAGCTGTTGGATTCTGTGGAGAAACGTTCAAAAGGGTCTGTGAAAAAGGCACTGTGGTGAGTCGCATTATGCACCCGAGCGTAAGGAGCAAGATATCTGCCACCAGCCCAGCTTGGCCTGGATTGCCTCTGTTTTAGTTCCCCTGGTTAGTGCTTTTCTCCCTAACCACTCTTGTGACTGTGATAATGTGAGTAAGGGCGGAGTTGCTAATGATCTATGTGTGAGGTAAGCTGGTTTGAGGGAGGAAATCTATGGACCTAGTCATTTTCCTTGGTGGTAAGCTTTCAGGGGTGCAGAGATGGATCTTCCTGGGGCCTTTTCTGGTCCCAGGAAGATATCGCATAGATGGGACCTCCCAAGACACACATTGAATCTTTAGGCCTGTTTTTCCTATTATGAGGTACGAACGAGTTTCTTCACTGATGGGGATGATGCTTATCTGAGAAGAAATTGTGAAAGGTGGTGTAGTGTAGAGGTGTGGCTTAAGCTTTTAAGTTTTCCTCCAGGTTTTTCCCCTAAGCTTCCTACTTCGGACGGCCTACTTACATGATACTAGTAGGTGATGTCCGGCTAACAACTTCCTAAATATACCTGCAAGCCAGATCAGTGTCTCTTTTCTCTGTATTCCCATGGAAATCAAGAGTCCCGCCGAATTTTCCATCGAAACAGTTGATTTGTGTTGTCTCTAGGAATTCTAAAGGGCGTACCGTTGCTTCCTAACCGGTGTCATTTGGGAGATCCGCCTCTGTACGTTCAAATGATTAATTTTGAGACTTTGCTCATGTGTGCAGTAAACCCTTGAATTCCCTAAGACCTTCCTTTCCTCCATCTCCTACCCCATTAAGCCCGCTTCAGTTCATCTCCTGAATTTCTTTGGAATCTGTCAGCCAGCTCTTCCTCAACTTCCTAATACTGAACTTGCCTGTCTGTTGCGATTAGGTCCTAACTGGTGTCCATATATCTTGTTTCCTTCCAATCCACTCTTCACACAAGAAACCTTCAAAGCAAGTTGGAACGTTGCTCATAAACATCGCTCACAAGCATTGTTTTGAGAATAGAAAACACACTGTTGGCCTTTAAGACTCTGCGTGGTCTAGAATCCTCTCTGCTTCTCTAGTCCCATCTTGTGCCACTTTTGCCCTCACTTTCTATGCTTCAGATACACTGAATTAACCTTAGTTCTCACTCATCTGACAGAAGTCAGTTCAGATACTATTTTTCACTGTGATTCCTAGCATTAAGGAATTTGATTATCAGGTTTTGTATGAGGACTATTTCATCAGGGGTACAGAAGTTCTGGCCATCTCTGGTTTTGGATATCCCTTATTTGTTGAGACCTTTGCGTTGTTTGGTTGCCTTTTGTCTGTTTTCCAGATGGGAAAACAGGAACAAGGGAAGTATAGGTTATTACTAGGTGGGGTTGAGCAAGTGGAGCAGCAAACTGCAAAGCAGAAAGAAGAGGGACGTACTATAGAGGGATATGACTTCCATTCTCAAGGCGCCTGCATCCTGTGCAGGGAGACAGCCTAACATAAAATGTGCCTAACAACAAATATATTGACTTCTTACTAAAAATCTCCAGTTCATAGAACCGAGGGGTTTGTACCTTCTCCTTTAAAAGTGATAGTCCTGGGACTTCCCCGGTGGTCCCGTGGTGAAGACTCTGCGCTTCCAATGCAGCAGGCGTGGGTTCAATCCCTGGTTGGGGAGCTAAGATCCCACATGCTGCGCAGCCAAAGAAATTTTTTTCGAACGTTATACTCCTGTATTATTGGCTTTAGTGGTTTAGATTTTGTTTTACTGTTAGGAAGATTTCAGTTTATTTACCGGGAACAAACAACACATAATGTAAAAATAGTTTCCCAGAAACGATTTCCATCATTCTCTTCTTCCCTTTCTCCCGCAGACTGGTGTTTCACCTTGACAAGTTCTCTGTCATTCCATAGGAAAGCTGTCTGGCTTGGAGGTTGCAATCCCAGGGAATTTTTCATCAGCGGGGAAGTCTCCATCACTACAGAGGAATCAAGGGAGAAGTCAGTCCCTGGTAAGTGAGATGCTCCCCCTAAACACCAACACAGCAGTCGTGTACCTTTCAAGGGGTTCAGGGGCAAGATGGGCAAGGCATTTCTACTAACTCTTCTTAAGGATCACGGACAGTGCCCTATGCTACGAGGTAAGCGGTGACTGTTGTAGTTCTTACTGGTGATCCTTTCCTGTCACTGATTCTCGGCTTTCTTTGTATTTCATAGGACTGTTGTAAGTCCAATACAAAATGAGTCTTATTTTTAAAAACCTGAAATGTTTTACAGAGCCTAGCATTCTCATATAGGGTCCTTTCCATTCTCCCCACTTTCCCGAGAGGCCAAGAACACGTCACACCATGAACTAGGAGAGGGGGTAGAGCCCTTGCTGATGAAATACATCAACAAAGACAGAGTCTTAGCCTGCTTGCTCTCTGGACAGGATCTCGGACCACAAGGTCTTCAATCCTGGTATAAATGAAGGAAGTGAGGACAGTTCAACTGGCACTCTGATAACAAGAGTTCGGAAACACCTTCCAAAGAGACTATAGCAGTAGATGAGGGAAGGGAGTGCTACAGTGTGGCAGTACAGGGGGAATGATCGGCTACAGCAGTGAAAAGTGTGGTACCGATTGGTGTGCTCTCGGGGTTCTTGTACATGTAGCATAGATGACCTCTACAGTGGCCCTCGCACCTTCCCACCTGCATTAGGTGTTCTTTTTTTTTGTAATTTATGTTTATGTATTTATTTACTGTTTGAACTTATTTATTCTACGTATTTATTTTTTTGGCCGCACTGGGTCTCTCATTGCTGTGCACGGGCTTTCTCTAGTTGGCGGCTAGCGGGGGCTACTCTCGGTTGCGGTGTGCGGGCATCTCATCGCGGTGGCTTCTCTTGTTGCGGAGCATGGGCTGTAGGCACGTGGGCTTCGGTAGTTGAGGCTCACGGGCTCTAGAATGCAGGCTCCGTCGTTGTGGCACATGCGCTTAGTTGCTGCACGGCATGTGGGATCTTCGCAGACCAGGGCTCAAACCCGTGTCCCCTGCATTGGCAGGCGCCACCAGGGAAGCCCTAGGTGTTCTCATATAGAGTCTAAAAACAGAGAGCACTGAGAGAAGGTAGTGGTTATTAAAGGCTCAGGATCTAAATTCTACCTGTCTCTACACCCCTTCCCAGCTGTCGATTTGACCCCATTTTTGAATGCTGACCTCATTGTTCAACTTTTCTCTGCCGTCTGTATACTCACCTTGAAAACTTGTTTCTGTGATGCGTTGAGCAGACACAGGGTGGCAGACTGCAGAGGTGGAAGCTGGTGGTCGGATATTTGTGGGCTGAATCTCCTTCAGTCCCATTCCCATTTCTGGTTGCCCAGAGGCCCTACTTCCTGTGTGTGACGCCGAGCCGTAGGATTGCGGGCAGGAGCCAAGTTCTCCATACAGTAAAGACCCCAGTGTGCCTTGGTTATAGTAATATACCTGGCTTCCTTCCTGGCAGGGAAGTGACAGGCGGCTATGCCCCTGCTTTGTTCGTGGGCCTCCTGATCCAGCAGTTCCCTTGGCTCTGTCCCTGTCGTCAGCTGCCCCTAGGATAACTCTGAGCCCTAGCCACTTCTCTGGTAGATTTCCCTATTCCCCCACTACAGTCACACCTGAATAAGGCAACTCAGACCTTTCAGAGATGTGTCCTGAACCTCTTGTTTTCTGAAATACCTATCTGGTGGTTGTGAGACTTAAGGCCAGCGTCCCCGAGAGACTTTTTCTATTTCTCCTAGTAAACCTAGACTCATCTTCTGTCACCTTCAACTCTACTCCAATTGTGTTCTTTCAACCCAGACCTCTGACCCTGCTTTTTACTTCTGCCATTTCATCCTCGCTCCTGCTTCCTTTCCTAAATCCATACGTCTCTTTTGGCCTTCCTAGCCCTGGGCCAAGTTCCTTCCTCTTTGCTCAGTTTTTACCCCTTTCCTTCATTCTCCCATCCAACTTTCAGTCCTTCCTTTCTCACGCCCCAGTTAGCAGCATCTGAAAATTCGAAAGGTTTGTTACTCGTCTATTAATTGTATTCCATTTACTTATTCAGTTCTATACCTGTCTTACCTGTGTATGGAAGAACAGCTGGTAGCCAAGGTGGCACCAAGAATCCTAGCAGCTCTCACTTGACGTATCCGTAGTAGTCGGCAATTTCCATTTCGTTTTCCCTCTCGGTGAAAAATTGCAGCTTGCCCGAAGAGGTGTATCTGGCAGCATTCTCCCGTTGTTGTTGAGCCCGCCTCTTCATGGCCTCTCGCTCTGGCCTCTGCTCTTGTTCGATGGGCTTTGACATGACTGGCTCAGGCACGTTGGGTTCCCTCCATGGAACTCGTTGCTTGCTGAAGTCTTGGAGTAGAAAGTGGGTTTGGAGCTTGGGTGGGGACTGGCGCTTATTCACAGCAGGGGGAACAGGCTCCCGCTGGAGAGGAGCGCCAGATGAAGTTTTGGAGGGTGCAGGCCTAGGAGCAGCAGACTGAGGGACACGAGGCTGGGTATGGTTGGTCCAAGCCGGTTGGGTTGGGTTGGTCACAGTTGGCTGAGCTGGTTTGGCGGGGCCTGGCAAAGAGGCAGGAGCTGGCTGGGATGAATTGACTGCAGCAGGTTGAGCTGAGTCAGTAGAACCAGGCTGGGCACGGTAAGCCCCAGCAGGCCGATGTGAGGCCAGAGACTGTGGCCTCCGAGGAGCGGGTCGAGCTTGAGGCTTGTCCCAGGCAGAAAAAGGCAGAGGTATCAACTTGACCTTCCCAGGAGGAGGCCGCTCATACTGGGCTGGAGATGGACACTCTGTTTCAGCACTGCTGTCTGGTTTCTGGGCTTGGACTTGCGTTTTCTCAGGACCCTTCCCCTCACGTGGGGTATGCCGCCATGGCTGGATAGCTGGGGGTGGCTGGGGGTCTTTGGGGTTGCTTGACTTTCCCAAGAGCCGACAGGAAGAGAGCCCAGTTTTCGTCTCATTCTTCTTCCCCAGCGCATGAAGAACCTTCACAGACTCCAGCATGCGCACGCCAAGGGAGGTTCGAGGCTTTTGAAAGCTCTGTTGGAGAAGCTCAGTTTGGTGTTCCTTTCGCTTCGTGTGGGGGATTGCTGGCTTCTCTTCTGCCTTGACTTTGTTCCCTGACTGCTTGTTCTCCTCAGCCTTGTTTCTCCCTCTGGTCCTTTTGGTCTTTTCCTGCCCGTGGCTCTTAGTTTTGCTGATCTTTCTGGATGCAGCTTTCTGAGGTTTGCCTTGAGAGTGCTTGGCCGTGTTCACAGGAGCCCTGTCACTGACTGCAGCGTGGCATATAACCACTTCTCCCCCTAACAGGCACTCTGGATTCTTTGGCTGGATTTTGGCCTTGGGAGCGCCACTGATAGGCTCAGAGGCTTTCTGTTTGTTCTTCCTGGGTTGATCAGAGGGAACCTTTATGACACTTGGCTTTTCCTGCACCTGATTCACCTTAATGGCTCTGGTGTCTTTAGCTTTGATCACGTTGGGACCTTGGGATTGATCAAGATCTTTCAAAGGATTAAAGAGCTGGGGAAGGTGAATATCCTCCGCCAGTGTAGTAATGTCTGCAAGACCACTGCTAGGTTCAATCCCATTTTCAAGTGTCCCTAGGTCCTGACGACTCCGGCTGTTCTCTCCCAGATCAGCATTTTCAGAACCAGGCTGCTCCTCTTGGCTGAGGGGATCGGTGCAGGCCAGCGGCTGGTGAATATCAGGGATTCCTAAAGGGAGTAGTGGAGGATCTTGGTTCTCTGTTGGGATCTGGTAGGCATCCAGAGGCTTTGAAAGCTTGGTTTTGATATCATCCACGTGCTTACTCTCTATTTGTCCCTGGCTTGGAGCTGGAGGCAGGGCCAGGAGACGCCTGGCACTCTGGACTGGAGCTGTCACTGAAATGTCCCCAAGTTCAGATGGTGGGTTACTCTCAAGTATGTGGCTGTTTCTGCTACTGCAGGACTTGGGGAGTTCTTGACTTTGTGTCACACAAAACGTCTGGCTTGGAGGTTGCAATCCCAGGGAATTTTTCATCACCAGGGGGGAGGTCTCCATCCCTACAAAGGGATCAAGGGAGAAGTCAGTCCCTGGTAAGTGAGATGCTCCCCCTAAACACCAACACAGCAGTCATGTACCTTTCAAGGGGTTCAGGGGCAAGATGGGCAAGGCATTTCTACTAACTCTTCTTAAGGATCACGGACAGTGCCCTATGCTACGAGGTAAGCGGTGACTGTTGTAATTCTTACTGGTGAGCCTTTCCTGTCACTGATTCTCGGCTCGCTTTGTATTTCATAGGACTGTTATAAGTCCAATACAAAATGAGTCTTATTTTTAAAAACCTGAAATGTTTTACAAAGCCTAGCATTCTCATATAGGGTCCTTTCCATTCTCCCCACTTTCCCGAGAGGCCAAGAACACGTCACACCATGAACTAGGAGAGGGGGTAGAGCCCTTGCTGATGAAACACATCAACAAAGACAGAGTCTTAGCCTGCTTGCTCTCTGGACAGGATCTCGGACCACAAGGTCTTCAATCCTGGTATAAATGAAGGAAGTGAGGACAGTTCAACTGGCACTCACATAACAAGAGTTCTGAAACACCTTCCGAAGAGACTATAGCAGTAGATGAGGGAAGGGAGTGCTACAGTGTGGCAGTACAGGGGGAACGATCGGCTACAGCAGTGAAAAGTGTGGTACCGATTGGTGTGCTCTCGGCGTTCTTGTACATGTAGCATAGATGACCTCTACAGTGGCCCTCCCACCTTCCCACCTGCATTAGGTGTTCTTTTTTTTGTAATTTATGTTTATGTATTTATTTACTGTTTGAACTTATTTATTCTACGTATTTATTTTTTTGGCTGCACTGGGTCTCTCATTGCTGTGCACGGGCTTTCTCTAGTTGGCGGCTAGCGGGGGCTACTCTCGGTTGCGGTGTGCGGGCTTCTCATCGCGGTGGCTTCTCTTGTTGCGGAGCATGGGCTGTAGGCACGTGGGCTTCGGTAGTTGAGGCTCACGGGCTCTAGAATGCAGGCTCCGTCGTTGTGGCACATGCGCTTAGTTGCTGCACGGCATGTGGGATCTTCGCAGACCAGGGCTCGAACCCGTGTCCCCCGCATTGCATTGGCAGGCGGATTCTTAACCACGGCGCCACCAGGGAAGCCCTAGGTGTTCTCATAGAGAGTCTAAAAACAGAGGGCACTGAGCGAAGGTAGTGGTTATTAAAGGCTCAGGATCTAAATTCTACCTGCCTCTACACCCCTTCCCAGCTGTCGATTTGACCCCATTTTTGAGTGCCGACCTCATTCTTCAACTTTCTCTGGCGTTTGTTATACTCACCTTGAAAACTTGTTTCTGTGATGCGTTGAGCAGACACAGGGTGGCAGACTGCAGAGGTGGAAGCTGGTGGTCGGATATTTGTGGGCTGAATCTCCTTCAGTCCCATTCCCATTTCTGGTTGCCCAGAGGCCCGACTTCCTGTGTATGACGCCGAGCCGTAGGATTGCGGGCAGGAGCCAAGTTCTCCATACAGTAAAGACCCCAGTGTGCCTTGGTTACAGTAATATACCTGGCTTCCTTCCTGGCAGGGAAGTGACAGGCGGCTCTGCCCCTGATTTGGAATCTGAGATGGTGTTCCCTGAGCAAGGCTGGCAGAAAGCGATGGATGTAGAGGGACCATGTTCTTGGCGTCTGAAGTTTTATCATCCTGGGCTGCCAGAAACATGGAGGAGGCAGCTGTGTGGCGGTCAGTGAGTGCCAGAGTAAAGTCTCCGAGTGAAGAAGAATTCTTTTCAGTGCTTGCTGTGATGTCCCACTCAAGAACACCTGGATAGGAAGCAGCTGAAGTGGAGATCTGGCTGTGGTCAGTAACTCCAGATAACATAGTCGTGCTAGAATGTTGGTAAAGGTAGGCACTACCCATGAGTGTCTGGAAAGGGGTACCAGTAGCCGATGCCGAACTGACGGCAGGGGCAGAGACTCTGGAGAAGTTGCAGACACTTCGTGTTAGGGAAGTTGCATTGCTCACCACAGGAGGAGAATGCTGCAGAGAATTTAGAGTTCCAAGTAGAGATGGATGTTGGAAATTTTCTGTAAGAACAAGAGGGTCATGAAAAACTCAGGGAGGTTGAGAAATTCTCACTACGTTTGAGGAACGGCATCATCTGAAGGTTCTTGCTATCAGGACACCTCTACTATCACTACTTCCTGAGAAACCCAAAATCAGACAGTTAATGATGGCTGTAAGGACTGAGCAGTTTTCCACTCTTCTCTATTCACTGCCTGTGCTCCCATCTTGGGCACAGACGGGCAGAAGAGCCAAGTGGTGTGGTTCAGAGATTGTTCTCTAGGCTGGAAGCAACCTTCTCCCTGCCCTGTCTTTCCCTTCAGCCTGCACTCGTATTGACTTCTATGCTATTTCCTAGACTGGAAGCATTTTAGAACTAGGAGGCCCTTAGAGAACTTCGATGTTCTCAGTCTCATTTCGTGAGTAAGGAAACTGAGGCTCAGAGAGGTCGGGTTGACTTGTTCAAGTTCTCTCATTATGTTAGTATCATTACCAGGTTTCAGAACCTAAGTATCCTGACTTCCTTGCCAGGACTCCACTCTGAGCATGATACTGCCAGAAAGCAGGAGAAATAGAACTTATAATATAGGCATTTTTTTTGTCCATTAGAAAACAGTACGGCTGTTACCATTGTCGTCTTCAGTGTCTCCCTTTGCTTGTGCAGTTCCCACGCTATTACCTAGAGGTGACGTACAGCTCAGTCCAACTGGTGAATTGAAAGAGTCATTTTTGCCCTCTTCAAGCCTGGTTTCTCATCCTACCTCAAAATGATTACCCGAAAGTGGATTTCTTAAGTGCTTTTGGAAAGGGAAGAGTTATCTGATTACTTCAGATTCCTCATCTGTAAAGTGGTTATAACACCACCACCAATAATAATAGCAGTAATAATTAATAGATGAATAAGCTGATCTATTGCGTATGATTTATATGGAGGAAGATACAATAAGTTCTAGAAAGACAAAGAAAAATCATGACAAGCATATTACGTTAACGAAAAAGAAATCCATAGATATTAATGAAAACTGGGGTATGTGGCAAGTATCGAAGCCTAATGAATTTACTAACAAATGGCATTCTGTACTATCCATGCAATATTATGAAAGTGAATTTTGCCCACTCTATTTTAGTGAATACTATTAACCAGAAGACACGATGGAGGTGATAGAGGTGAATGAATTCCTAGCCAATGCATACAGACAGAGAAGGTATGTCAGTAAAAAATGCATAACAAGCAACAGAATGCAATAAATGTGCATGTATAGGTAGCCACAACACATATAGACAAGTATTTCAATGAAAACCGGTACGAAGCAGACAGCAAAATAATAAGTGTAAAAGAGTTTCATTATTGTGCTCCTTCATATTTTTACCCAGCAAGTAAGAGGTATTAAGCCTAGGAGAAATATATATTTCAATGAATATAGCTTATATAATAAGCAGAAAGGAAGCTTAAAATGTATCAGGAAGGTTTTTGGATTTATCCTAGAACTTAGATTAGAATCATCTTCAGCATCCAAGAAGATGGCATCCCAAAACCTCAAAAAACCATCATGCCTAGAATCCAATTAAAAAAGATTTTCAAATGTAAGAAAATCCACAGGACTCCACAATATGGTTTTCGATAAACGTGGATGTTTGTTTGTTTTGTTTCTTTGGCCGCGCCGCGTGGCCCTGGCCGTGAAAGCACCGAGTCCTAAGCACTGGACCGCCAGGGAATTCCCTAAGTGGGGGGGGGAATTAGAGATGTGGGGCTTGACTTTTTCTTCTTCTTCTTCGGTAGCTAAGCTCTACAAGCGAACGATGGCTGTTGATCAATGTGCTCTCTGTGTTAGGAAGGAAATAACTGTAAAAATGAAAAGCAGCCTTGCCTTAGAACCTACATATCACACCAAGGAAAATAGTCCTTCTGATTCAATTTAGAAGATATCACTTAAAATGTTGAATTGGTGAAATGTCTACCTAGTTTAAAAATTAGAAAGAATAAAACACTGAAAAGCAGCCCCCTAGATAACCACTGTGGTTGCTTGTTTATAGGAGGCATCATTTCTAAAACGTATTTCTAAAATGTTTATATTCAAAACTGTCAAGTGGCCAACTGTATTCAGAGAGGCAATAAAAGAAAGAAAACGGAGTATGACTTTTCTGATAAGCTGCCTTTCCTGGTGATCCCCTGTTCTGGCCTTACTTTCCTTCTTAGTCTGTTAATGTAAGGGTTTGCTACCATCAACTTGGTTTTGCCCTGCTCTGAGCAGGTTTCCCTCTGTGCTGTTTCTGCTTTAATTGAAAATCTTTGGTTCCCATCAGCATTCCATTGCAAACTCCGTTTTTCTTGAGAGCTCCTCTATGCTTTCCCTCTTCA
>NW_028122133.1:0-54911 GCF_965194805.1 Balaenoptera borealis | reverse complement strand
AGCATAGAGGAGCTCTCAAGAAAAACGGAGTTTGCAATGGAATGCTGATGGGAACCAAAGATTTTCAATTAAAGCAGAAACAGCACAGAGGGAAACCTGCTCAGAGCAGGGCAAAACCAAGTTGATGGTAGCAAACCCTTACATTAACAGACTAAGAAGGAAAGTAAGGCCAGAACAGGGGATCACCAGGAAAGGCAGCTTATCAGAAAAGTCATACTCCGTTTTCTTTCTTTTATTGCCTCTCTGAATACAGTTGGCCACTTGACAGTTTTGAATATAAACATTTTAGAAATACGTTTTAGAAATGATGCCTCCTATAAACAAGCAACCACAGTGGTTATCTAGGGGGCTGCTTTTCAGTGTTTTATTCTTTCTAATTTTTAAACTAGGTAGACATTTCACCAATTCAACATTTTAAGTGATATCTTCTAAATTGAATCAGAAGGACTATTTTCCTTGGTGTGATATGTAGGTTCTAAGGCAAGGCTGCTTTTCATTTTTACAGTTATTTCCTTCCTAACACAGAGAGCACATTGATCAACAGCCATCGTTCGCTTGTAGATCTTAGCTACCGAAGAGAAGAAGAAGAAGAAGAAAAAAGTCAAGCCCCACATCTCTAATTCCCCCCACTTAGGGAATTCCCTGGCGGTCCAGTGCTTAGGACTCGGTGCTTTCACGGCCAGGGCCACGCGGCGCGGCCAAAGAAACAAAACAAACAAACATCCACATTTATCGAAAACCATATTGTGGAGTCCTGTGGATTTTCTTACATTTGAAAATCTTTTTTAATTGGATTCTAGGCATGATGGTTTTTTGAGGTTTTGGGATGCCATCTTCTTGGATGCTGAAGATGATTCTAATCTAAGTTCTAGGATAAATCCAAAAACCTTCCTGATACATTTTAAGCTTCCTTTCTGCTTATTATATAAGCTATATTCATTGAAATATATATTTCTCCTAGGCTTAATACCTCTTACTTGCTGGGTAAAATATGAAGGAGCACAATAATGAAACTCTTTTACACTTATTATTTTGCTGTCTGCTTCGTACCGGTTTTCATTGAAATACTTGTCTATATGTGTTGTGGCTACCTATACATGCACATTTATTGCATTCTGTTGCTTGTTATGCATTTTTTACTGACATACCTTCTCTGTCTGTATGCATTGGCTAGGAATTCATTCACCTCTATCACCTCCATCGTGTCTTCTGGTTAATAGTATTCACTAAAAATAGAGTGGGCAAAATTCACTTTCATAATATTGCATGGATGGTACAGAATGCCATTTGTTAGTAAATTCATTAGGCTTCGATACTTGCCACATACCCCAGTTTCATTAATATCTATGGATTTCTTTTTCGTTAACGTAATATGCTTGTCATGATTTTTCTTTGTCTTTCTAGAACTTATTGTATCTTCCTCCATATTAAATCATACGCAATAGATCAGCTTATTCATCTATTAATTATTACTGCTATTATTATTGGTGGTGGTGTTATAACCACTTTACAGGTGAGGAATCTGAAGTAATCAGATAACTCTTCCCTTTCCAAAAGCACTTAAGAAATCCACTTTCGGGTAATCATTTTGAGGTAGGATGAGAAACCAGGCTTGAAGAGGGCAAAAATGACTCTTTCAATTCACCAGTTGGACTGAGCTGTACGTCACCTCTAGGTAATAGCGTGGGAACTGCACAAGCAAAGGGAGACACTGAAGACGACAATGGTAACAGCCGTACTGTTTTCTAATGGACAAAAAAAATGCCTATATTATAAGTTCTATTTCTCCTGCTTTCTGGCAGTATCATGCTCAGAGTGGAGTCCTGGCAAGGAAGTCAGGATACTTAGGTTCTGAAACCTGGTAATGATACTAACATAATGAGAGAACTTGAACAAGTCAACCCGACCTCTCTGAGCCTCAGTTTCCTTACTCACGAAATGAGACTGAGAACATCGAAGTTCTCTAAGGGCCTCCTAGTTCTAAAATGCTTCCAGTCTAGGAAATAGCATAGAAGTCAATACGAGTGCAGGCTGAAGGGAAAGACAGGGCAGGGAGAAGGTTGCTTCCAGCCTAGAGAACAATCTCTGAACCACACCACTTGGCTCTTCTGCCCGTCTGTGCCCAAGATGGGAGCACAGGCAGTGAATAGAGAAGAGTGGAAAACTGCTCAGTCCTTACAGCCATCATTAACTGTCTGATTTTGGGTTTCTCAGGAAGTAGTGATAGTAGAGGTGTCCTGATAGCAAGAACCTTCAGATGATGCCGTTCCTCAAACGTAGTGAGAATTTCTCAACCTCCCTGAGTTTTTCATGACCCTCTTGTTCTTACAGAAAATTTCCAACATCCATCTCTACTTGGAACTCTAAATTCTCTGCAGCATTCTCCTCCTGTGGTGAGCAATGCAACTTCCCTAACACGAAGTGTCTGCAACTTCTCCAGAGTCTCTGCCCTGCCGTCAGTTCGGCATCGGCTACTGGTACCCCTTTCCAGACACTCATGGGTAGTGCCTACCTTTACCAACATTCTAGCACGACTATGTTATCTGGAGTTACTGACCACAGCCAGATCTCCACTTCAGCTGCTTCCTATCCAGGTGTTCTTGAGTGGGACATCACAGCAAGCACTGAAAAGAATTCTTCTTCACTCGGAGACTTTACTCTGGCACTCACTGACCGCCACACAGCTGCCTCCTCCATGTTTCTGGCAGCCCAGGATGATAAAACTTCAGACGCCAAGAACATGGTCCCTCTACATCCATCGCTTTCTGCCAGCCTTGCTCAGGGAACACCATCTCAGATTCCAAATCAGGGGCAGAGCCGCCTGTCACTTCCCTGCCAGGAAGGAAGCCAGGTATATTACTGTAACCAAGGCACACTGGGGTCTTTACTGTATGGAGAACTTGGCTCCTGCCCGCAATCCTACGGCTCGGCGTCATACACAGGAAGTCGGGCCTCTGGGCAACCAGAAATGGGAATGGGACTGAAGGAGATTCAGCCCACAAATATCCGACCACCAGCTTCCACCTCTGCAGTCTGCCACCCTGTGTCTGCTCAACGCATCACAGAAACAAGTTTTCAAGGTGAGTATAACAAACGCCAGAGAAAGTTGAAGAATGAGGTCGGCATTCAAAAATGGGGTCAAATCGACAGCTGGGAAGGGGTGTAGAGGCAGGTAGAATTTAGATCCTGAGCCTTTAATAACCACTACCTTCGCTCAGTGCCCTCTGTTTTTAGACTCTATATGAGAACACCTAGGGCTTCCCTGGTGGCGCCGTGGTTAAGAATCCGCCTGCCAATGCAATGCGGGGGACACGGGGTTCGAGCCCTGGTCTGCGAAGATCCCACATGCCGTGCAGCAACTAAGCGCATGTGCCACAACGACGGAGCCTGCATTCTAGAGCCCGTGAGCCTCAACTACCGAAGCCCACGTGCCTACAGCCCATGCTCCGCAACAAGAGAAGCCACCGCGATGAGAAGCCCGCACACCGCAACCGAGAGTAGCCCCCGCTAGCCGCCAACTAGAGAAAGCCCGTGCACAGCAATGAGAGACCCAGTGCAGCCAAAAAAATAAATACGTAGAATAAATAAGTTCAAACAGTAAATAAATACATAAACATAAATTACAAAAAAAAGAACACCTAATGCAGGTGGGAAGGTGGGAGGGCCACTGTAGAGGTCATCTATGCTACATGTACAAGAACCCCGAGAGCACACCAATCGGTACCACACTTTTCACTGCTGTAGCCGATCGTTCCCCCTGTACTGCCACACTGTAGCACTCCCTTCCCTCATCTACTGCTATAGTCTCTTCGGAAGGTGTTTCAGAACTCTTGTTATGAGAGTGCCAGTTGAACTGTCCTCACTTCCTTCATTTATACCAGGATTGAAGACCTTGTGGTCCGAGATCCTGTCCAGAGAGCAAGCAGGCTAAGACTCTGTCTTTGTTGATGTATTTCATCAGCAAGGGCTCTACCCCCTCTCCTAGTTCATGGTGTGACGTGTTCTTGGCCTCTCGGGAAAGTGGGGAGAATGGAAAGGACCCTATATGAGAATGCTAGGCTTTGTAAAACATTTCAGGTTTTTAAAAATAAGACTCATTTTGTATTGGACTTATAACAGTCCTATGAAATACAAAGCGAGCCGAGAATCAGCGACAGGAAAGGCTCACCAGTAAGAATTACAACAGTCACCGCTTACCTCGTAGCATAGGGCACTGTCCGTGATCCTTAAGAAGAGTTAGTAGAAATGCCTTGCCCATCTTGCCCCTGAACCCCTTGAAAGGTACACGACTGCTGTGTTGGTGTTTAGGGGGAGCATCTCACTTACCAGGGACTGACTTCTCCCTTGATCCCTTTGTAGGGATGGAGACCTCCCCCCTGGTGATGAAAAATTCCCTGGGATTGCAACCTCCAAGCCAGACGTTTTGTGTGACACAAAGTCAAGAACTCCCCAAGTCCTGCAGTAGCAGAAACAGCCACATACTTGAGAGTAACCCACCATCTGAACTTGGGGACATTTCAGTGACAGCTCCAGTCCAGAGTGCCAGGCGTCTCCTGGCCCTGCCTCCAGCTCCAAGCCAGGGACAAATAGAGAGTAAGCACGTGGATGATATCAAAACCAAGCTTTCAAAGCCTCTGGATGCCTACCAGATCCCAACAGAGAACCAAGATCCTCCACTACTCCCTTTAGGAATCCCTGATATTCACCAGCCGCTGGCCTGCACCGATCCCCTCAGCCAAGAGGAGCAGCCTGGTTCTGAAAATGCTGATCTGGGAGAGAACAGCCGGAGTCGTCAGGACCTAGGGACACTTGAAAATGGGATTGAACCTAGCAGTGGTCTTGCAGACATTACTACACTGGCGGAGGATATTCACCTTCCCCAGCTCTTTAATCCTTTGAAAGATCTTGATCAATCCCAAGGTCCCAACGTGATCAAAGCTAAAGACACCAGAGCCATTAAGGTGAATCAGGTGCAGGAAAAGCCAAGTGTCATAAAGGTTCCCTCTGATCAACCCAGGAAGAACAAACAGAAAGCCTCTGAGCCTATCAGTGGCGCTCCCAAGGCCAAAATCCAGCCAAAGAATCCAGAGTGCCTGTTAGGGGGAGAAGTGGTTATATGCCACGCTGCAGTCAGTGACAGGGCTCCTGTGAACACGGCCAAGCACTCTCAAGGCAAACCTCAGAAAGCTGCATCCAGAAAGATCAGCAAAACTAAGAGCCACGGGCAGGAAAAGACCAAAAGGACCAGAGGGAGAAACAAGGCTGAGGAGAACAAGCAGTCAGGGAACAAAGTCAAGGCAGAAGAGAAGCCAGCAATCCCCACACGAAGCGAAAGGAACACCAAACTGAGCTTCTCCAACAGAGCTTTCAAAAGCCTCGAACCTCCCTTGGCGTGCGCATGCTGGAGTCTGTGAAGGTTCTTCATGCGCTGGGGAAGAAGAATGAGACGAAAACTGGGCGCTCTTCCTGTCGGCTCTTGGGAAAGTCAAGCAACCCCAAAGACCCCCAGCCACCCCCAGCTATCCAGCCATGGCGGCATACCCCACGTGAGGGGAAGGGTCCTGAGAAAACGCAAGTCCAAGCCCAGAAACCAGACAGCAGTGCTGAAACAGAGTGTCCGTCTCCAGCCCAGTATGAGCGGCCTCCTCCTGGGAAGGTCAAGTTGATACCTCTGCCTTTTTCTGCCTGGGACAAGCCTCAAGCTCGACCCGCTCCTCGGAGGCCACAGTCTCTGGCCTCACATCGGCCTGCTGGGGCTTACCGTGCCCAGCCTGGTTCTACTGACTCAGCTCAACCTGCTGCAGCCAATTCATCCCAGCCAGCTCCTGCCTCTTTGCCAGGCCCCGCCAAACCAGCTCAGCCAACTGTGACCAACCCAACCCAACCGGCTTGGCCCAACCATACCCAGCCTCGTGTCCCTCAGTCTGCTGCTCCTAGGCCTGCACCCTCCAAAACTTCATCTGGCGCTCCTCTCCAGCGGGGGAGCCTGTTCCCCCTGCTGTGAATAAGCGCCAGTCCCCACCCAAGCTCCAAACCCACTTTCTACTCCAAGACTTCAGCAAGCAACGAGTTCCATGGAGGGAACCCAACGTGCCTGAGCCAGTCATGTCAAAGCCCATCGAACAAGAGCAGAGGCCAGAGCGAGAGGCCATGAAGAGGCGGGCTCAACAACAACGGGAGAATGCTGCCAGATACACCTCTTCGGGCAAGCTGCAATTTTTCACCGAGAGGGAAAACGAAATGGAAATTGCCGACTACTACGGATACGTCAAGTGAGAGCTGCTAGGATTCTTGGTGCCACCTTGGCTACCAGCTGTTCTTCCATACACAGGTAAGACAGGTATAGAACTGAATAAGTAAATGGAATACAATTAATAGACGAGTAACAAACCTTTCGAATTTTCAGATGCTGCTAACTGGGGCGTGAGAAAGGAAGGACTGAAAGTTGGATGGGAGAATGAAGGAAAGGGGTAAAAACTGAGCAAAGAGGAAGGAACTTGGCCCAGGGCTAGGAAGGCCAAAAGAGACGTATGGATTTAGGAAAGGAAGCAGGAGCGAGGATGAAATGGCAGAAGTAAAAAGCAGGGTCAGAGGTCTGGGTTGAAAGAACACAATTGGAGTAGAGTTGAAGGTGACAGAAGATGAGTCTAGGTTTACTAGGAGAAATAGAAAAAGTCTCTCGGGGACGCTGGCCTTAAGTCTCACAACCACCAGATAGGTATTTCAGAAAACAAGAGGTTCAGGACACATCTCTGAAAGGTCTGAGTTGCCTTATTCAGGTGTGACTGTAGTGGGGGAATAGGGAAATCTACCAGAGAAGTGGCTAGGGCTCAGAGTTATCCTAGGGGCAGCTGACGACAGGGGCAGAGCCAAGGGAACTGCTGGATCAGGAGGCCCACGAACAAAGCAGGGGCATAGCCGCCTGTCACTTCCCTGCCAGGAAGGAAGCCAGGTATATTACTGTAACCAAGGCACACTGGGGTCTTTACTGTATGGAGAACTTGGCTCCTGCCCGCAATCCTACGGCTCGGCGTCACACACAGGAAGTAGGGCCTCTGGGCAACCAGAAATGGGGAATGGGACTGAAGGAGATTCAGCCCACAAATATCCGACCACCAGCTTCCACCTCTGCAGTCTGCCACCCTGTGTCTGCTCAACGCATCACAGAAACAAGTTTTCAAGGTGAGTATACAGACGGCAGAGAAAAGTTGAACAATGAGGTCAGCATTCAAAAATGGGGTCAAATCGACAGCTGGGAAGGGGTGTAGAGACAGGTAGAATTTAGATCCTGAGCCTTTAATAACCACTACCTTCTCTCAGTGCTCTCTGTTTTTAGACTCTATATGAGAACACCTAGGGCTTCCCTGGTGGCGCCTGCCAATGCAGGGGACACGGGTTCGAGCCCTGGTCTGCGAAGATCCCACATGCCGTGCAGCAACTAAGCGCATGTGCCACGACGACGGAGCCTGCATTCTAGAGCCCGTGAGCCTCAACTACCGAAGCCCACGTGCCTACAGCCCATGCTCCGCAACAAGAGAAGCCACCGCGATGAGATGCCCGCACACCGCAACCGAGAGTAGCCCCCGCTAGCCGCCAACTAGAGAAAGCCCGTGCACAGCAATGAGAGACCCAGTGCAGCCAAAAACATAAATACGTAGAATAAATAAGTTCAAACAGTAAATAAATACATAAACATAAATTACAAAAAAAAAGAACACCTAATGCAGGTGGGAAGGTGGGAGGGCCACCGTAGAGGTCATCTATGCTACATGTACAAGAACCCCGAGAGCACACCAATCGGTACCACACTTTTCACTGCTGTAGCCGATCGTTCCCCCTGTACTGCCACACTGTAGCACTCCCTTCCCTCATCTACTGCTATAGTCTCTTCGGAAGGTGTTTCCGAACTCTTGTTATGAGAGTGCCAGTTGAACTGTCCTCACTTCCTTCATTTATACCAGGATTGAAGACCTTGTGGTCCGAGATCCTGTCCAGAGAGCAAGCAGGCTAAGGCTCTGTCTTTGTTGATGTATTTCATCAGAAAGGGCTCTACCCCCTCTCCTAGTTCATGGTGTGAAGTGTTCTTGGCCTCTCGGGAAAGTGGGGAGAATGGAAAGGACCCTATATGAGAATGCTAGGCTCTGTAAAACATTTCAGGTTTTTAAAATAAGACTCATTTTGTATTGGACTGACAACAGTCCTATGAAATACAAAGAAAGCCGAGAATCAGTGACAGGAAAGGATCACCAGTAAGAACTACAGCAGTCACCGCTTACCTCGTAGCATAGGGCACTGTCCGTGATCCTTAAGAAGAGTTAGTAGAAATGCCTTGCCCATCTTGCCCCTGAACCCCTTGAAAGGTACACGACTGCTGTGTTGGTGTTTAGGGGGAGCATCTCACTTACCAGGGACTGACTTCTCCTTGATTCCTCTGTAGTGATGGAGACTTCCCCGCTGATGAAAAATTCCCTGGGATTGCAACCTCCAAGCCAGACAGCTTTCCTATGGAATGACAGAGAACTTGTCAAGGTGAAACACCAGTCTGCGGGAGAAAGGGAGGAAGAGAATGATGGAAATCGTTTCTGGGAAACTATTTTTACATTATGTGTTGTTTGTTCCCGGTAAATAAACTGAAATCTTCTTAACAGTACAACAAAATCTAAACCACTAAAGCCAACAATACAGGAGTATAACGTTCGACAAAAATTTCTTTGGCTGCGCAGCATGTGGGATCTTAGCTCCCCAACCAGGGATTGAACCCACGCCTGCTGCATTGGAAGCGCAGAGTCTTCACCACGGGACCACCGGGGAAGTCCCAGGACTATCACTTTTAAAGGAGAAGGTACAAACCCCTCGGTTCTATGAACTGGAGATTTTTAGTAAGAAGTCAATATATTTGTTGTTAGGCACATTTTATGTTAGGCTGTCTCCCTGCACAGGATGCAGGCGCCTTGAGAATGGAAGTCATATCCCTCTATAGTACGTCCCTCTTCTTTCTGCTTTGCAGTTTGCTGCTCCACTTGTTCAACCCCACCTAGTAATAACCTATACTTCCCTTGTTCCTGTTTTCCCATCTGGAAAACAGACAAAAGGCAACCAAACAACGCAAAGGTCTCAACAAATAAGGGATATCCAAAACCAGAGATGGCCAGAACTTCTGTACCCCTGATGAAATAGTCCTCATACAAAACCTGATAATCAAATTCCTTAATGCTAGGAATCACAGTGAAAAATAGTATCTGAACTGACTTCTGTCAGATGAGTGAGAACTAAGGTTAATTCAGTGTATCTGAAGCATAGAAAGTGAGGGCAAAAGTGGCACAAGATGGGGCTAGAGAAGCAGAGAGGATTCTAGACCACGCAGAGTCTTAAAGGCCAACAGTGTGTTTTCTATTCTCAAAACAATGCTTGTGAGCGATGTTTATGAGCAACGTTCCAACTTGCTTTGAAGGTTTCTTGTGTGAAGAGTGGATTGGAAGGAAACAAGATATATGGACACCAGTTAGGACCTAATCGCAACAGACAGGCAAGTTCAGTATTAGGAAGTTGAGGAAGAGCTGGCTGACAGATTCCAAAGAAATTCAGGAGATGAACTGAAGCGGGCTTAATGGGGTAGGAGATGGAGGAAAGGAAGGTCTTAGGGAATTCAAGGGTTTACTGCACACATGAGCAAAGTCTCAAAATTAATCATTTGAACGTACAGAGGCGGATCTCCCAAATGACACCGGTTAGGAAGCAACGGTACGCCCTTTAGAATTCCTAGAGACAACACAAATCAACTGTTTCGATGGAAAATTCGGCGGGACTCTTGATTTCCATGGGAATACAGAGAAAAGAGACACTGATCTGGCTTGCAGGTATATTTAGGAAGTTGTTAGCCGGACATCACCTACTAGTATCATGTAAGTAGGCCGTCCGAAGTAGGAAGCTTAGGGGAAAAACCTGGAGGAAAACTTAAAAGCTTAAGCCACACCTCTACACTACACCACCTTTCACAATTTCTTCTCAGATAAGCATCATCCCCATCAGTGAAGAAACTCGTTCGTACCTCATAATAGGAAAAACAGGCCTAAAGATTCAATGTGTGTCTTGGGAGGTCCCATCTATGCGATATCTTCCTGGGACCAGAAAAGGCCCCAGGAAGATCCATCTCTGCACCCCTGAAAGCTTACCACCAAGGAAAATGACTAGGTCCATAGATTTCCTCCCTCAAACCAGCTTACCTCACACATAGATCATTAGCAACTCCGCCCTTACTCACATTATCACAGTCACAAGAGTGGTTAGGGAGAAAAGCACTAACCAGGGGAACTAAAACAGAGGCAATCCAGGCCAAGCTGGGCTGGTGGCAGATATCTTGCTCCTTACGCTCGGGTGCATAATGCGACTCACCACAGTGCCTTTTTCACAGACCCTTTTGAACGTTTCTCCACAGAATCCAACAGCTCAAGTTAGTTCATGACGCTTCAAGGTCAACAATCGTCAAGAGAAAAACATGCAATATGTCTTACAATGTTGGATTCCTTACAAACAGGACAAGGAGATAACCATGTAGACAAAACCAGAGCATTTGAAAACATCTGTATTCTACAAACACACCAGTGAATGCTATAAATAAGGTACTATGACATAAAACAAAATGAAAACTAGATGTGAGACTGTTCTCTTCAGTGTACAGACTTCATGGCAGTTGCTGCACACTATCTAGCTACTTAGATCTTTAACTCTCTGTTCTGTTAATACCAAATGAGGCCCAAGTGTGTCAACCTGTTTCCCACAGAAACCAAAAAGTCTACATGCATCTCTTTTCTCCTGTGCCCTTTCACCTTACCTGCTCCCAATTCTCCACCAACGTCCTCCTCTTTCTCTAATTATTCTCCTCTTCATTTTGCTTGGCCTTGCCCCCAAGCATGCAAGACAGAGAGTCCTAGAGGTCCAAGATTCTAGAGTGGCTGTTTGCAAGGCGGAGGAGATTACAGTAACTGCCACACTGTATATACTTCTGTGCAAAGAAAAAGGGACAGTGTTCAGAATGTCTCTCACATATAACAAGAGCTGGAGATGGCAGGATACCTGTGTGGCCCAAGGAACTAGAGCTAGCAAATTATGGGCCAAACAATTGCAACCAAAGGCTGGAAGAGGAAAGGTCTGCAACCAGCTCTGTCTCCTAGCTCTCTGGTATTTGCTGCCAACGGGCAGAGTCTATTTCGTGAAGCATCAAGCACTGAAAAGAAGACTCCTGCTGCTGGAAGGTGACAGGAAGTAACGTCCAATGCAAGATCAAGGCTTGTCCTCGAAGCAATGCCCATAATGGAAGAAAAAAAAAAAAGAGAAAGCGGAAGAGAAATGTTAAGTCGCAAGTCCAACCTGGCCCCCAGCCTAGCCCAGCCCAAGGAAGGTAGGAGTCAAGGAGAAGAAACTAAAAGAGAAGAGCCTTGGACCACAACATTCTCCACAAGGTACACTCAACAAACTTCACCCTACTCTTGAACCAAGTTACAAAAAGAGCTTCTTAATCCCTACTTTGGCTCCTTAAAAGCTGCTATCAGTTCACTCATTAGACACATATGATTTCAGAACAACTGTAATAGTTCAAACTAGATGGCTCTTTCCTTCCTAAGGATTATTAATTAAAGAAGATCTATATAGCTCTAAGTATATGATACATAAAATAGAATACTCTGTAGAATATAAGTAACTCTTAGTTCAGTGTATTAATGAACGTCTGTAAGAAATGTGGCAATGATTTCCCTAATGGAAGAGCCTGGGGGAGGTAAATCTGTCTTCTAGGATTTCCTCCCCAGAGCTCAGAAACTCAGGTGTTGTTTTAGCTCTCCTACACTCTCTTCACCCAAGCCCGCCTTCCTGTTGGGGATCGGACCTCCCTATTGGCTCTCTCATACCTTTCAACTGCCTGCTTTGTGACATCACTCTCCTACCAAACCTACTACCACTTGGTAGAGTCTTGGGGTTTCCGTGGAGCTGTTTGGACCAGTAACCAGTGACCTCTGTACTGGACACGTGCGCCGTTCAGCTGCAGCCACTCGGACATCCTCTAGTGTTGTCTCCTCATCCCTGGTACCTGCAGTGGATGCTTCCTCTTCTCTGACCATGTCAGGTAAGAAAAGAAACGTTGGAAAGTTTTGCGTTCGATTTCTTTTGCCCCTAAATTGAGTAGGAGATTCAAAATAGCATGGAATAATGAGGGAAAGTATTGAACTACACGTCTGGAGACCTAATTTCAGTTTTGACTTTGACGTTTACTATCTGTGTGACTTTGGACAAATCACTGGCTGTCTCACAAAGCCTGTTGCTTTCCTTAACTGTTACGTTAGGATACCACGTTGGGTTGATCACTCTGATCCCCTTCTTTTCCAGTATTGAGCCTTAAAGGGTACCCATGTAGAAAACGAAATCAGACACTTCTCAAGAGTGTTTCAACAGAAACATAGAAAAGTCAGGGGACATAGAAAACTAGCAATATATACCAAGATGTTTCATCTCTAATGGTCTCCCTCCACTAGGATTTCGACTAGTTGAAAAGAGAGAATAGGGAGAGAGGATGGAGAGTACTGGGCTCTACAGGGAGGCACAGAGTCGAGCGTAAGGAAGTTTAGGATGGTTTTCATTAGCACAGGCCAACAGGCACCAAGAGATGGGAGAAAATGTAAGAATGAAGAGGGAAAGCATAGAGGAGCTCTCAAGAAAAACGGAGTTTGCAATGGAATGCTGATGGGAACCAAAGATTTTCAATTAAAGCAGAAACAGCACAGAGGGAAACCTGCTCAGAGCAGGGCAAAACCAAGTTGATGGTAGCAAACCCTTACATTAACAGACTAAGAAGGAAAGTAAGGCCAGAACAGGGGATCACCAGGAAAGGCAGCTTATCAGAAAAGTCATACTCCGTTTTCTTTCTTTTATTGCCTCTCTGAATACAGTTGGCCACTTGACAGTTTTGAATATAAACATTTTAGAAATACGTTTTAGAAATGATGCCTCCTATAAACAAGCAACCACAGTGGTTATCTAGGGGGCTGCTTTTCAGTGTTTTATTCTTTCTAATTTTTAAACTAGGTAGACATTTCACCAATTCAACATTTTAAGTGATATCTTCTAAATTGAATCAGAAGGACTATTTTCCTTGGTGTGATATGTAGGTTCTAAGGCAAGGCTGCTTTTCATTTTTACAGTTATTTCCTTCCTAACACAGAGAGCACATTGATCAACAGCCATCGTTCGCTTGTAGAGCTTAGCTACCGAAGAAGAAGAAGAAGAAGAAGAAAAAGTCAAGCCCCACATCTCTAATTCCCCCCACTTAGGGAATTCCCTGGCGGTCCAGTGCTTAGGACTCGGTGCTTTCACGGCCAGGGCCACGCGGCGCGGCCAAAGAAACAAAACAAACAAACATCCACATTTATCGAAAACCATATTGTGGAGTCCTGTGGATTTTCTTACATTTGAAAATCTTTTTTAATTGGATTCTAGGCATGATGGTTTTTTGAGGTTTTGGGATGCCATCTTCCTGGATGCTGAAGATGATTCTAATCTAAGTTCTAGGATAAATCCAAAAACCTTCCTGATACATTTTAAGCTTCCTTTCTGCTTATTATATAAGCTATATTCATTGAAATATATATTTCTCCTAGGCTTAATACCTCTTACTTGCTGGGTAAAAATATGAAGGAGCACAATAATGAAACTCTTTTACACTTATTATTTTGCTGTCTGCTTCGTACCGGTTTTCATTGAAATACTTGTCTATATGTGTTGTGGCTACCTATACATGCACATTTATTGCATTCTGTTGCTTGTTATGCATTTTTTACTGACATACCTTCTCTGTCTGTATGCATTGGCTAGGAATTCATTCACCTCTATCACCTCCATCGTGTCTTCTGGTTAATAGTATTCACTAAAATAGAGTGGGCAAAATTCACTTTCATAATATTGCATGGATAGTACAGAATGCCATTTGTTAGTAAATTCATTAGGCTTCGATACTTGCCACATACCCCAGTTTTCATTAATATCTATGGATTTCTTTTTCGTTAACGTAATATGCTTGTCATGATTTTTCTTTGTCTTTCTAGAACTTATTGTATCTTCCTCCATATAAATCATACGCAATAGATCAGCTTATTCATCTATTAATTATTACTGCTATTATTATTGGTGGTGGTGTTATAACCACTTTACAGGTGAGGAATCTGAAGTAATCAGATAACTCTTCCCTTTCCAAAAGCACTTAAGAAATCCACTTTCGGGTAATCATTTTGAGGTAGGATGAGAAACCAGGCTTGAAGAGGGCAAAAATGACTCTTTCAATTCACCAGTTGGACTGAGCTGTACGTCACCTCTAGGTAATAGCGTGGGAACTGCACAAGCAAAGGGAGACACTGAAGACGACAATGGTAACAGCCGTACTGTTTTCTAATGGACAAAAAAAATGCCTATATTATAAGTTCTATTTCTCCTGCTTTCTGGCAGTATCATGCTCAGAGTGGAGTCCTGGCAAGGAAGTCAGGATACTTAGGTTCTGAAACCTGGTAATGATACTAACATAATGAGAGAACTTGAACAAGTCAACCCGACCTCTCTGAGCCTCAGTTTCCTTACTCACGAAATGAGACTGAGAACATCGAAGTTCTCTAAGGGCCTCCTAGTTCTAAAATGCTTCCAGTCTAGGAAATAGCATAGAAGTCAATACGAGTGCAGGCTGAAGGGAAAGACAGGGCAGGGAGAAGGTTGCTTCCAGCCTAGAGAACAATCTCTGAACCACACCACTTGGCTCTTCTGCCCGTCTGTGCCCAAGATGGGAGCACAGGCAGTTAATAGAGAAGAGTGGAAAACTGCTCAGTCCTTACAGCCATCATTAACTGTCTGATTTTGGGTTTCTCAGGAAGTAGTGATAGTAGAGGTGTCCTGATAGCAAGAACCTTCAGATGATGCCGTTCCTCAAACGTAGTGAGAATTTCTCAACCTCCCTGAGTTTTTCATGACCCTCTTGTTCTTACAGAAAATTTCCAACATCCATCTCTACTTGGAACTCTAAATTCTCTGCAGCATTCTCCTCCTGTGGTGAGCAATGCAACTTCCCTAACACGAAGTGTCTGCAACTTCTCCAGAGTCTCTGCCCCTGCCGTCAGTTCGGCATCGGCTACCGGTACCCCTTTCCAGACACTCATGGGTAGTGCCTACCTTTACCAACATTCTAGCACGACTATGTTATCTGGAGTTACTGACCACAGCCAGATCTCCACTTCAGCTGCTTCCTATCCAGGTGTTCTTGAGTGGGACATCACAGCAAGCACTGAAAAGAATTCTTCTTCACTCGGAGACTTTACTCTGGCACTCACTGACCGCCACACAGCTGCCTCCTCCATGTTTCTGGCAGCCCAGTATGATAAAACTTCAGACGCCAAGAACATGGTCCCTCTACATCCATCGCTTTCTGCCAGCCTTGCTCAGGGAACACCATCTCAGATTCCAAATCAGGGGCAGAGCCGCCTGTCACTTCCCTGCCAGGACGGAAGCCAGGTATATTACTATAACCAAGGCACACTGGGGTCTTTACTGTATGGAGAACTTGGCTCCTGCCCGCAATCCTACGGCTCGGCGTCATACACAGGAAGTCGGGCCTCTGGGCAACCAGAAATGGGAATGGGACTGAAGGAGATTCAGCCCACAAATATCCGACCACCAGCTTCCACCTCTGCAGTCTGCCACCCTGTGTCTGCTCAACGCATCACAGAAACAAGTTTTCAAGGTGAGTATAACAAACGCCAGAGAAAGTTGAAGAATGAGGTCGGCATTCAAAAATGGGGTCAAATCGACAGCTGGGAAGGGGTGTAGAGGCAGGTAGAATTTAGATCCTGAGCCTTTAATAACCACTACCTTCGCTCAGTGCCCTCTGTTTTTAGACTCTCTATGAGAACACCTAGGGCTTCCCTGGTGGCGCCGTGGTTAAGAATCCGCCTGCCAATGCAATGCGGGGGACACGGGTTCGAGCCCTGGTCTGCGAAGATCCCACATGCCGTGCAGCAACTAAGCGCATGTGCCACAACGACGGAGCCTGCATTCTAGAGCCCGTGAGCCTCAACTACCGAAGCCCGCGTGCCTACAGCCCATGCTCCGCAACAAGAGAAGCCACCGCGATGAGAAGCCCGCACACCGCAACCGAGAGTAGCCCCCGCTAGCCGCCAACTAGAGAAAGCCCGTGCACAGCAATGAGAGACCCAGTGCAGCCAAAAAAATAAATACGTAGAATAAATAAGTTCAAACAGTAAATAAATACATAAACATAAATTACAAAAAAAAGAACACCTAATGCAGGTGGGAAGGTGGGAGGGCCACTGTAGAGGTCATCTATGCTACATGTACAAGAACGCCGAGAGCACACCAATCGGTACCACACTTTTCACTGCTGTAGCCGATCGTTCCCCCTGTACTGCCACACTGTAGCACTCCCTTCCCTCATCTACTGCTATAGTCTCTTCGGAAGGTGTTTCAGAACTCTTGTTATGTGAGTGCCAGTTGAACTGTCCTCACTTCCTTCATTTATACCAGGATTGAAGACCTTGTGGTCCGAGATCCTGTCCAGAGAGCAAGCAGGCTAAGACTCTGTCTTTGTTGATGTATTTCATCAGCAAGGGCTCTACCCCCTCTCCTAGTTCATGGTGTGACGTGTTCTTGGCCTCTCGGGAAAGTGGGGAGAATGGAAAGGACCCTATATGAGAATGCTAGGCTTTGTAAAACATTTCAGGTTTTTAAAAATAAGACTCATTTTGTATTGGACTTATAACAGTCCTATGAAATACAAAGCGAGCCGAGAATCAGCGACAGGAAAGGCTCACCAGTAAGAATTACAACAGTCACCGCTTACCTCGTAGCATAGGGCACTGTCCATGATCCTTAAGAAGAGTTAGTAGAAATGCCTTGCCCATCTTGCCCCTGAACCCCTTGAAAGGTACACGACTGCTGTGTTGGTGTTTAGGGGGAGCATCTCACTTACCAGGGACTGACTTCTCCCTTGATCCCTTTGTAGGGATGGAGACCTCCCCCCTGGTGATGAAAAATTCCCTGGGATTGCAACCTCCAAGCCAGACGTTTTGTGTGACACAAAGTCAAGAACTCCCCAAGTCCTGCAGTAGCAGAAACAGCCACATACTTGAGAGTAACCCACCATCTGAACTTGGGGACATTTCAGTGACAGCTCCAGTCCAGAGTGCCAGGCGTCTCCTGGCCCTGCCTCCAGCTCCAAGCCAGGGACAAATAGAGAGTAAGCACGTGGATGATATCAAAACCAAGCTTTCAAAGCCTCTGGATGCCTACCAGATCCCAACAGAGAACCAAGATCCTCCACTACTCCCTTTAGGAATCCCTGATATTCACCAGCCGCTGGCCTGCACCGATCCCCTCAGCCAAGAGGAGCAGCCTGGTTCTGAAAATGCTGATCTGGGAGAGAACAGCCGGAGTCGTCAGGACCTAGGGACACTTGAAAATGGGATTGAACCTAGCAGTGGTCTTGCAGACATTACTACACTGGCGGAGGATATTCACCTTCCCCAGCTCTTTAATCCTTTGAAAGATCTTGATCAATCCCAAGGTCCCAACGTGATCAAAGCTAAAGACACCAGAGCCATTAAGGTGAATCAGGTGCAGGAAAAGCCAAGTGTCATAAAGGTTCCCTCTGATCAACCCAGGAAGAACAAACAGAAAGCCTCTGAGCCTATCAGTGGCGCTCCCAAGGCCAAAATCCAGCCAAAGAATCCAGAGTGCCCGTTAGGGGGAGAAGTGGTTACATGCCACGCTGCAGTCAGTGACAGGGCTCCTGTGAACACGGCCAAGCACTCTCAAGGCAAACCTCAGAAAGCTGCATCCAGAAAGATCAGCAAAACTAAGAGCCACGGGCAGGAAAAGACCAAAAGGACCAGAGGGAGAAACAAGGCTGAGGAGAACAAGCAGTCAGGGAACAAAGTCAAGGCAGAAGAGAAGCCAGCAATCCCCCACACGAAGCGAAAGGAACACCAAACTGAGCTTCTCCAACAGAGCTTTCAAAAGCCTCGAACCTCCCTTGGCGTGCGCATGCTGGAGTCTGTGAAGGTTCTTCATGCGCTGGGGAAGAAGAATGAGACGAAAACTGGGCTCTCTTCCTGTCGGCTCTTGGGAAAGTCAAGCAACCCCAAAGACCCCCAGCCACCCCCAGCTATCCAGCCATGGCGGCATACCCCACGTGAGGGGAAGGGTCCTGAGAAAACGCAAGTCCAAGCCCAGAAACCAGACAGCAGTGCTGAAACAGAGTGTCCGTCTCCAGCCCAGTATGAGCGGCCTCCTCCTGGGAAGGTCAAGTTGATACCTCTGCCTTTTTCTGCCTGGGACAAGCCTCAAGCTCGACCCGCTCCTCGGAGGCCACAGTCTCTGGCCTCACATCGGCCTGCTGGGGCTTACCGTGCCCAGCCTGGTTCTACTGACTCAGCTCAACCTGCTGCAGCCAATTCATCCCAGCCAGCTCCTGCCTCTTTGCCAGGCCCCGCCAAACCAGCTCAGCCAACTGTGACCAACCCAACCCAACCGGCTTGGACCAACCATACCCAGCCTCGTGTCCCTCAGTCTGCTGCTCCTAGGCCTGCACCCTCCAAAACTTCATCTGGCGCTCCTCTCCAGCGGGGGAGCCTGTTCCCCCTGCTGTGAATAAGCGCCAGTCCCCACCCAAGCTCCAAACCCAATTTCTACTCCAAGACTTCAGCAAGCAACGAGTTCCATGGAGGGAACCCAACGTGCCTGAGCCAGTCATGTCAAAGCCCATCGAACAAGAGCAGAGGCCAGAGCGAGAGGCCATGAAGAGGCGGGCTCAACAACAACGGGAGAATGCTGCCAGATACACCTCTTCGGGCAAGCTGCAATTTTTCACCGAGAGGGAAAACGAAATGGAAATTGCCGACTACTACGGATACGTCAAGTGAGAGCTGCTAGGATTCTTGGTGCCACCTTGGCTACCAGCTGTTCTTCCATACACAGGTAAGACAGGTATAGAACTGAATAAGTAAATGGAATACAATTAATAGACGAGTAACAAACCTTTCGAATTTTCAGATGCTGCTAACTGGGGCGTGAGAAAGGAAGGACTGAAAGTTGGATGGGAGAATGAAGGAAAGGGGTAAAAACTGAGCAAAGAGGAAGGAACTTGGCCCAGGGCTAGGAAGGCCAAAAGAGACGTATGGATTTAGGAAAGGAAGCAGGAGCGAGGATGAAATGGCAGAAGTAAAAAGCAGGGTCAGAGGTCTGGGTTGAAAGAACACAATTGGAGTAGAGTTGAAGGTGACAGAAGATGAGTCTAGGTTTACTAGGAGAAATAGAAAAAGTCTCTCGGGGACGCTGGCCTTAAGTCTCACAACCACCAGATAGGTATTTCAGAAAACAAGAGGTTCAGGACACATCTCTGAAAGGTCTGAGTTGCCTTATTCAGGTGTGACTGTAGTGGGGGAATAGGGAAATCTACCAGAGAAGTGGCTAGGGCTCAGAGTTATCCTAGGGGCAGCTGACGACAGGGGCAGAGCCAAGGGAACTGCTGGATCAGGAGGCCCACGAACAAAGCAGGGGCATAGCCGCCTGTCACTTCCCTGCCAGGAAGGAAGCCAGGTATATTACTATAACCAAGGCACACTGGGGTCTTTACTGTATGGAGAACTTGGCTCCTGCCCGCAATCCTACGGCTCGGCGTCACACACAGGAAGTAGGGCCTCTGGGCAACCAGAAATGGGAATGGGACTGAAGGAGATTCAGCCCACAAATATCCGACCACCAGCTTCCACCTCTGCAATCTGCCACCCTGTGTCTGCTCAACGCATCACAGAAACAAGTTTTCAAGGTGAGTATACAGACGGCAGAGAAAAGTTGAACAATGAGGTCAGCATTCAAAAATGGGGTCAAATCGACAGCTGGGAAGGGGTGTAGAGACAGGTAGAATTTAGATCCTGAGCCTTTAATAACCACTACCTTCTCTCAGTGCTCTCTGTTTTTAGACTCTATATGAGAACACCTAGGGCTTCCCTGGTGGCGCCTGCCAATGCAGGGGACACGGGTTCGAGCCCTGGTCTGTGAAGATCCCACATGCCGTGCAGCAACTAAGCGCATGTGCCACAACGACGGAGCCTGCATTCTAGAGCCCGTGAGCCTCAACTACCGAAGCCCACGTGCCTACAGCCCATGCTCCGCAACAAGAGAAGCCACCGCGATGAGATGCCCGCACACCGCAACCGAGAGTAGCCCCCGCTAGCCGCCAACTAGAGAAAGCCCGTGCACAGCAATGAGAGACCCAGTGCAGCCAAAAAAATAAATACGTAGAATAAATAAGTTCAAACAGTAAATAAATACATAAACATAAATTACAAAAAAAAAGAACACCTAATGCAGGTGGGAAGGTGGGAGGGCCACTGTAGAGGTCATCTATGCTACATGTACAAGAACCCCGAGAGCACACCAATCGGTACCACACTTTTCACTGCTGTAGCCGATCATTCCCCCTGTACTGCCACACTGTAGCACTCCCTTCCCTCATCTACTGCTATAGTCTCTTTGGAAGGTGTTTCCGAACTCTTGTTATCAGAGTGCCAGTTGAACTGTCCTCACTTCCTTCATTTATACCAGGATTGAAGACCTTGTGGTCCGAGATCCTGTCCAGAGAGCAAGCAGGCTAAGGCTCTGTCTTTGTTGATGTATTTCATCAGAAAGGGCTCTACCCCCTCTCCTAGTTCATGGTGTGAAGTGTTCTTGGCCTCTCGGGAAAGTGGGGAGAATGGAAAGGACCCTATATGAGAATGCTAGGCTCTGTAAAACATTTCAGGTTTTTAAAAATAAGACTCATTTTGTATTGGACTGACAACAGTCCTATGAAATACAAAGAAGGCCGAGAATCAGTGACAGGAAAGGATCACCAGTAAGAACTACAGCAGTCACCGCTTACCTCGTAGCATAGGGCACTGTCCGTGATCCTTAAGAAGAGTTAGTAGAAATGCCTTGCCCATCTTGCCCCTGAACCCCTTGAAAGGTACACGACTGCTGTGTTGGTGTTTAGGGGGAGCATCTCACTTACCAGGGACTGACTTCTCCCTTGATTCCTCTGTAGTGATGGAGACTTCCCCGCTGATGAAAAATTCCCTGGGATTGCAACCTCCAAGCCAGACAGCTTTCCTATGGAATGACAGAGAACTTGTCAAGGTGAAACACCAGTCTGCGGGAGAAAGGGAAGAAGAGAATGATGGAAATCGTTTCTGGGAAACTATTTTTACATTATGTGTTGTTTGTTCCCGGTAAATAAACTGAAATCTTCTTAACAGTACAACAAAATCTAAACCACTAAAGCCAACAATACAGGAGTATAACGTTCGACAAAAATTTCTTTGGCTGCGCAGCATGTGGGATCTTAGCTCCCCAACCAGGGATTGAACCCACGCCTGCTGCATTGGAAGCGCAGAGTCTTCACCACGGGACCACCGGGGAAGTCCCAGGACTATCACTTTTAAAGGAGAAGGTACAAACCCCTCGGTTCTATGAACTGGAGATTTTTAGTAAGAAGTCAATATATTTGTTGTTAGGCACATTTTATGTTAGGCTGTCTCCCTGCACAGGATGCAGGCGCCTTGAGAATGGAAGTCATATCCCTCTATAGTACGTCCCTCTTCTTTCTGCTTTGCAGTTTGCTGCTCCACTTGTTCAACCCCACCTAGTAATAACCTATACTTCCCTTGTTCCTGTTTTCCCATCTGGAAAACAGACAAAAGGCAACCAAACAACGCAAAGGTCTCAACAAATAAGGGATATCCAAAACCAGAGATGGCCAGAACTTCTGTACCCCTGATGAAATAGTCCTCATACAAAACCTGATAATCAAATTCCTTAATGCTAGGAATCACAGTGAAAAATAGTATCTGAACTGACTTCTGTCAGATGAGTGAGAACTAAGGTTAATTCAGTGTATCTGAAGCATAGAAAGTGAGGGCAAAAGTGGCACAAGATGGGGCTAGAGAAGCAGAGAGGATTCTAGACCACGCAGAGTCTTAAAGGCCAACAGTGTGTTTTCTATTCTCAAAACAATGCTTGTGAGCGATGTTTATGAGCAACGTTCCAACTTGCTTTGAAGGTTTCTTGTGTGAAGAGTGGATTGGAAGGAAACAAGATATATGGACACCAGTTAGGACCTAATCGCAACAGACAGGCAAGTTCAGTATTAGGAAGTTGAGGAAGAGCTGGCTGACAGATTCCAAAGAAATTCAGGAGATGAACTGAAGCGGGCTTAATGGGGTAGGAGATGGAGGAAAGGAAGGTCTTAGGGAATTCAAGGGTTTACTGCACACATGAGCAAAGTCTCAAAATTAATCATTTGAACGTACAGAGGCGGATCTCCCAAATGACACCGGTTAGGAAGCAACGGTACGCCCTTTAGAATTCCTAGAGACAACACAAATCAACTGTTTCGATGGAAAATTCGGCGGGACTCTTGATTTCCATGGGAATACAGAGAAAAGAGACACTGATCTGGCTTGCAGGTATATTTAGGAAGTTGTTAGCCGGACATCACCTACTAGTATCATGTAAGTAGGCCGTCCGAAGTAGGAAGCTTAGGGGAAAAACCTGGAGGAAAACTTAAAAGCTTAAGCCACACCTCTACACTACACCACCTTTCACAATTTCTTCTCAGATAAGCATCATCCCCATCAGTGAAGAAACTCGTTCGTACCTCATAATAGGAAAAACAGGCCTAAAGATTCAATGTGTGTCTTGGGAGGTCCCATCTATGCGATATCTTCCTGGGACCAGAAAAGGCCCCAGGAAGATCCATCTCTGCACCCCTGAAAGCTTACCACCAAGGAAAATGACTAGGTCCATAGATTTCCTCCCTCAAACCAGCTTACCTCACACATAGATCATTAGCAACTCCGCCCTTACTCACATTATCACAGTCACAAGAGTGGTTAGGGAGAAAAGCACTAACCAGGGGAACTAAAACAGAGGCAATCCAGGCCAAGCTGGGCTGGTGGCAGATATCTTGCTCCTTACGCTCGGGTGCATAATGCGACTCACCACAGTGCCTTTTTCACAGACCCTTTTGAACGTTTCTCCACAGAATCCAACAGCTCAAGTTAGTTCATGACGCTTCAAGGTCAACAATCGTCAAGAGAAAAACATGCAATATGTCTTACAATGTTGGATTCCTTACAAACAGGACAAGGAGATAACCATGTAGACAAAACCAGAGCATTTGAAAACATCTGTATTCTACAAACACACCAGTGAATGCTATAAATAAGGTACTATGACATAAAACAAAATGAAAACTAGATGTGAGACTGTTCTCTTCAGTGTACAGACTTCATGGCAGTTGCTGCACACTATCTAGCTACTTAGATCTTTAACTCTCTGTTCTGTTAATACCAAATGAGGCCCAAGTGTGTCAACCTGTTTCCCACAGAAACCAAAAAGTCTACATGCATCTCTTTTCTCCTGTGCCCTTTCACCTTACCTGCTCCCAATTCTCCCCCAACGTCCTCCTCTTTCTCTAATTATTCTCCTCTTCATTTTGCTTGGCCTTGCCCCCAAGCATGCAAGACAGAGAGTCCTAGAGGTCCAAGATTCTAGAGTGGCTGTTTGCAAGGCGGAGGAGATTACAGTAACTGCCACACTGTATATACTTCTGTGCAAAGAAAAAGGGACAGTGTTCAGAATGTCTCTCACATATAACAAGAGCTGGAGATGGCAGGATACCTGTGTGGCCCAAGGAACTAGAGCTAGCAAATTATGGGCCAAACAATTGCAACCAAAGGCTGGAAGAGGAAAGGTCTGCAACCAGCTCTGTCTCCTAGCTCTCTGGTATTTGCTGCCAACGGGCAGAGTCTATTTCGTGAAGCATCAAGCACTGAAAAGAAGACTCCTGCTGCTGGAAGGTGACAGGAAGTAACGTCCAATGCAAGATCAAGGCTTGTCCTCGAAGCAATGCCCATAATGGAAGAAAAAAAAAAAAGAGAAAGCGGAAGAGAAATGTTAAGTCGCAAGTCCAACCTGGCCCCCAGCCTAGCCCAGCCCAAGGAAGGTAGGAGTCAAGGAGAAGAAACTAAAAGAGAAGAGCCTTGGACCACAACATTCTCCACAAGGTACACTCAACAAACTTCACCCTACTCTTGAACCAAGTTACAAAAAGAGCTTCTTAATCCCTACTTTGGCTCCTTAAAAGCTGCTATCAGTTCACTCATTAGACACATATGATTTCAGAACAACTGTAATAGTTCAAACTAGATGGCTCTTTCCTTCCTAAGGATTATTAATTAAAGAAGATCTATATAGCTCTAAGTATATGATACATAAAATAGAATACTCTGTAGAATATAAGTAACTCTTAGTTCAGTGTATTAATGAACGTCTGTAAGAAATGTGGCAATGATTTCCCTAATGGAAGAGCCTGGGGGAGGTAAATCTGTCTTCTAGGATTTCCTCCCCAGAGCTCAGAAACTCAGGTGTTGTTTTAGCTCTCCTACACTCTCTTCACCCAAGCCCGCCTTCCTGTTGGGGATCGGACCTCCCTATTGGCTCTCTCATACCTTTCAACTGCCTGCTTTGTGACATCACTCTCCTACCAAACCTACTACCACTTGGTAGAGTCTTGGGGTTTCCGTGGAGCTGTTTGGACCAGTAACCAGTGACCTCTGTACTGGACACGTGCGCCGTTCAGCTGCAGCCACTCGGACATCCTCTAGTGTTGTCTCCTCATCCCTGGTACCTGCAGTGGATGCTTCCTCTTCTCTGACCATGTCAGGTAAGAAAAGAAACTTTGGAAAGTTTTGCGTTCGATTTCTTTTGCCCCTAAATTGAGTAGGAGATTCAAAATAGCATGGAATAATGAGGGAAAGTATTGAACTACACGTCTGGAGACCTAATTTCAGTTTTGACTTTGACGTTTACTATCTGTGTGACTTTGGACAAATCACTGGCTGTCTCACAAAGCCTGTTGCTTTCCTTAACTGTTACGTTAGGATACCACGTTGGGTTGATCACTCTGATCCCCTTCTTTTCCAGTATTGAGCCTTAAAGGGTACCCATGTAGAAAACGAAATCAGACACTTCTCAAGAGTGTTTCAACAGAAACATAGAAAAGTCAGGGGACATAGAAAACTAGCAATATATACCAAGATGTTTCATCTCTAATGGTCTCCCTCCACTAGGATTTCGACTAGTTGAAAAGAGAGAATAGGGAGAGAGGATGGAGAGTACTGGGCTCTACAGGGAGGCACAGAGTCGAGCGTAAGGAAGTTTAGGATGGTTTTCAGTAGCACAGGCCAACAGGCACCAAGAGATGGGAGAAAATGTAAGAATGAAGAGGGAAAGCATAGAGGAGCTCTCAAGAAAAACGGAGTTTGCAATGGAATGCTGATGGGAACCAAAGATTTTCAATTAAAGCAGAAACAGCACAGAGGGAAACCTGCTCAGAGCAGGGCAAAACCAAGTTGATGGTAGCAAACCCTTACATTAACAGACTAAGAAGGAAAGTAAGGCCAGAACAGGGGATCACCAGGAAAGGCAGCTTATCAGAAAAGTCATACTCCGTTTTCTTTCTTTTATTGCCTCTCTGAATACAGTTGGCCACTTGACAGTTTTGAATATAAACATTTTAGAAATACGTTTTAGAAATGATGCCTCCTATAAACAAGCAACCACAGTGGTTATCTAGGGGGCTGCTTTTCAGTGTTTTATTCTTTCTAATTTTTAAACTAGGTAGACATTTCACCAATTCAACATTTTAAGTGATATCTTCTAAATTGAATCAGAAGGACTATTTTCCTTGGTGTGATATGTAGGTTCTAAGGCAAGGCTGCTTTTCATTTTTACAGTTATTTCCTTCCTAACACAGAGAGCACATTGATCAACAGCCATCGTTCGCTTGTAGATCTTAGCTACCGAAGAAGAAGAAGAAGAAGAAGAAAAAGTCAAGCCCCACATCTCTAATTCCCCCCACTTAGGGAATTCCCTGGCGGTCCAGTGCTTAGGACTCGGTGCTTTCACGGCCAGGGCCACGCGGCGCGGCCAAAGAAACAAAACAAACAAACATCCACGTTTATCGAAAACCATATTGTGGAGTCCTGTGGATTTTCTTACATTTGAAAATCTTTTTTAATTGGATTCTAGGCATGATGGTTTTTTGAGGTTTTGGGATGCCATCTTCTTGGATGCTGAAGATGATTCTAATCTAAGTTCTAGGATAAATCCAAAAACCTTCCTGATACATTTTAAGCTTCCTTTCTGCTTATTATATAAGCTATATTCATTGAAATATATATTTCTCCTAGGCTTAATACCTCTTACTTGCTGGGTAAAAATATGAAGGAGCACAATAATGAAACTCTTTTACACTTATTATTTTGCTGTCTGCTTCGTACCGGTTTTCATTGAAATACTTGTCTATATGTGTTGTGGCTACCTATACATGCACATTTATTGCATTCTGTTGCTTGTTATGCATTTTTTACTGACATACCTTCTCTGTCTGTATGCATTGGCTAGGAATTCATTCACCTCTATCACCTCCATCGTGTCTTCTGGTTAATAGTATTCACTAAAATAGAGTGGGCAAAATTCACTTTCATAATATTGCATGGATAGTACAGAATGCCATTTGTTAGTAAATTCATTAGGCTTCGATACTTGCCACATACCCCAGTTTTCATTAATATCTATGGATTTCTTTTTCGTTAACGTAATATGCTTGTCATGATTTTTCTTTGTCTTTCTAGAACTTATTGTATCTTCCTCCATATAAATCATACGCAATAGATCAGCTTATTCATCTATTAATTATTACTGCTATTATTATTGGTGGTGGTGTTATAACCACTTTATAGGTGAGGAATCTGAAGTAATCAGATAACTTTTCCCTTTCCAAAAGCACTTAAGAAATCCACTTTCGGGTAATCATTTTGAGGTAGGATGAGAAACCAGGCTTGAAGAGGGCAAAAATGACTCTTTCAATTCACCAGTTGGACTGAGCTGTACGTCACCTCTAGGTAATAGCGTGGGAACTGCACAAGCAAAGGGAGACACTGAAGACGACCATGGTAACAGCCGTACTGTTTTCTAATGGACAAAAAAAATGCCTATATTATAAGTTCTATTTCTCCTGCTTTCTGGCAGTATCATGCTCAGAGTGGAGTCCTGGCAAGGAAGTCAGGATACTTAGGTTCTGAAACCTGGTAATGATACTAACATAATGAGAGAACTTGAACAAGTCAACCCGACCTCTCTGAGCCTCAGTTTCCTTACTCACGAAATGAGACTGAGAACATCGAAGTTCTCTAAGGGCCTCCTAGTTCTAAAATGCTTCCAGTCTAGGAAATAGCATAGAAGTCAATACGAGTGCAGGCTGAAGGGAAAGACAGGGCAGGGAGAAGGTTGCTTCCAGCCTAGAGAACAATCTCTGAACCACACCACTTGGCTCTTCTGCCCGTCTGTGCCCAAGATGGGAGCACAGGCAGTTAATAGAGAAGAGTGGAAAACTGCTCAGTCCTTACAGCCATCATTAACTGTCTGATTTTGGGTTTCTCAGGAAGTAGTGATAGTAGAGGTGTCCTGATAGCAAGAACCTTCAGATGATGCCGTTCCTCAAACGTAGTGAGAATTTCTCAACCTCCCTGAGTTTTTCATGACCCTCTTGTTCTTACAGAAAATTTCCAACATCCATCTCTACTTGGAACTCTAAATTCTCTGCAGCATTCTCCTCCTGTGGTGAGCAATGCAACTTCCCTAACACGAAGTGTCTGCAACTTCTCCAGAGTCTCTGCCCCTGCCGTCAGTTCGGCATCGGCTACTGGTACCCCTTTCCAGACACTCATGGGTAGTGCCTACCTTTACCAACATTCTAGCACGACTATGTTATCTGGAGTTACTGACCACAGCCAGATCTCCACTTCAGCTGCTTCCTATCCAGGTGTTCTTGAGTGGGACATCACAGCAAGCACTGAAAAGAATTCTTCTTCACTCGGAGACTTTACTCTGGCACTCACTGACCGCCACACAGCTGCCTCCTCCATGTTTCTGGCAGCCCAGTATGATAAAACTTCAGACGCCAAGAACATGGTCCCTCTACATCCATCGCTTTCTGCCAGCCTTGCTCAGGGAACACCATCTCAGATTCCAAATCAGGGGCAGAGCCGCCTGCCACTTCCCTGCCAGGAAGGAAGCCAGGTATATTACTATAACCAAGGCACACTGGGGTCTTTACTGTATGGAGAACTTGGCTCCTGCCCGCAATCCTACGGCTCGGCGTCATACACAGGAAGTCGGGCCTCTGGGCAACCAGAAATGGGAATGGGACTGAAGGAGATTCAGCCCACAAATATCCGACCACCAGCTTCCACCTCTGCAGTCTGCCACCCTGTGTCTGCTCAACGCATCACAGAAACAAGTTTTCAAGGTGAGTATAACAAACGCCAGAGAAAGTTGAAGAATGAGGTCGGCACTCAAAAATGGGGTCAAATCGACAGCTGGGAAGGGGTGTACAGGCAGGTAGAATTTAGATCCTGAGCCTTTAATAACCACTACCTTCGCTCAGTGCCCTCTGTTTTTAGACTCTCTATGAGAACACCTAGGGCTTCCCTGGTGGCGCCGTGGTTAAGAATCCGCCTGCCAATGCAATGCGGGGGACACGGGTTCGAGCCCTGGTCTGCGAAGATCCCACATGCCGTGCAGCAACTAAGCGCATGTGCCACAACGACGGAGCCTGCATTCTAGAGCCCGTGAGCCTCAACTACCGAAGCCCACGTGCCTACAGCCCATGCTCCGCAACAAGAGAAGCCACCGCGATGAGAAGCCCGCACACCGCAACCGAGAGTAGCCCCCGCTAGCCGCCAACTAGAGAAAGCCCGTGCACAGCAATGAGAGACCCAGTGCAGCCAAAAAAATAAATACGTAGAATAAATAAGCTCAAACAGTAAATAAATACATAAACATAAATTACAAAAAAAAGAACACCTAATGCAGGTGGGAAGGTGGGAGGGCCACTGTAGAGGTCATCTATGCTACATGTACAAGAACGCCGAGAGCACACCAATCGGTACCACACTTTTCACTGCTGTAGCCGATCGTTCCCCCTGTACTGCCACACTGTAGCACTCCCTTCCCTCATCTACTGCTATAGTCTCTTCGGAAGGTGTTTCAGAACTCTTGTTATGTGAGTGCCAGTTGAACTGTCCTCACTTCCTTCATTTATACCAGGATTGAAGACCTTGTGGTCCGAGATCCTGTCCAGAGAGCAAGCAGGCTAAGACTCTGTCTTTGTTGATGTATTTCATCAGCAAGGGCTCTACCCCCTCTCCTAGTTCATGGTGTGACGTGTTCTTGGCCTCTCGGGAAAGTGGGGAGAATGGAAAGGACCCTATATGAGAATGCTAGGCTTTGTAAAACATTTCAGGTTTTTAAAAATAAGACTCATTTTGTATTGGACTTATAACAGTCCTATGAAATACAAAGCGAGCCGAGAATCAGCGACAGGAAAGGCTCACCAGTAAGAATTACAACAGTCACCGCTTACCTCGTAGCATAGGGCACTGTCCATGATCCTTAAGAAGAGTTAGTAGAAATGCCTTGCCCATCTTGCCCCTGAACCCCTTGAAAGGTACACGACTGCTGTGTTGGTGTTTAGGGGGAGCATCTCACTTACCAGGGACTGACTTCTCCCTTGATCCCTTTGTAGGGATGGAGACCTCCCCCCTGGTGATGAAAAATTCCCTGGGATTGCAACCTCCAAGCCAGACGTTTTGTGTGACACAAAGTCAAGAACTCCCCAAGTCCTGCAGTAGCAGAAACAGCCACATACTTGAGAGTAACCCACCATCTGAACTTGGGGACATTTCAGTGACAGCTCCAGTCCAGAGTGCCAGGCGTCTCCTGGCCCTGCCTCCAGCTCCAAGCCAGGGACAAATAGAGAGTAAGCACGTGGATGATATCAAAACCAAGCTTTCAAAGCCTCTGGATGCCTACCAGATCCCAACAGAGAACCAAGATCCTCCACTACTCCCTTTAGGAATCCCTGATATTCACCAGCCGCTGGCCTGCACCGATCCCCTCAGCCAAGAGGAGCAGCCTGGTTCTGAAAATGCTGATCTGGGAGAGAACAGCCGGAGTCGTCAGGACCTAGGGACACTTGAAAATGGGATTGAACCTAGCAGTGGTCTTGCAGACATTACTACACTGGCGGAGGATATTCACCTTCCCCAGCTCTTTAATCCTTTGAAAGATCTTGATCAATCCCAAGGTCCCAACGTGATCAAAGCTAAAGACACCAGAGCCATTAAGGTGAATCAGGTGCAGGAAAAGCCAAGTGTCATAAAGGTTCCCTCTGATCAACCCAGGAAGAACAAACAGAAAGCCTCTGAGCCTATCAGTGGCGCTCCCAAGGCCAAAATCCAGCCAAAGAATCCAGAGTGCCCGTTAGGGGGAGAAGTGGTTACATGCCACGCTGCAGTCAGTGACAGGGCTCCTGTGAACACGGCCAAGCACTCTCAAGGCAAACCTCAGAAAGCTGCATCCAGAAAGATCAGCAAAACTAAGAGCCACGGGCAGGAAAAGACCAAAAGGACCAGAGGGAGAAACAAGGCTGAGGAGAACAAGCAGTCAGGGAACAAAGTCAAGGCAGAAGAGAAGCCAGCAATCCCCCACACGAAGCGAAAGGAACACCAAACTGAGCTTCTCCAACAGAGCTTTCAAAAGCCTCGAACCTCCCTTGGCGTGCGCATGCTGGAGTCTGTGAAGGTTCTTCATGCGCTGGGGAAGAAGAATGAGACGAAAACTGGGCGCTCTTCCTGTCGGCTCTTGGGAAAGTCAAGCAACCCCAAAGACCCCCAGCCACCCCCAGCTATCCAGCCATGGCGGCATACCCCACGTGAGGGGAAGGGTCCTGAGAAAACGCAAGTCCAAGCCCAGAAACCAGACAGCAGTGCTGAAACAGAGTGTCCGTCTCCAGCCCAGTATGAGCGGCCTCCTCCTGGGAAGGTCAAGTTGATACCTCTGCCTTTTTCTGCCTGGGACAAGCCTCAAGCTCGACCCGCTCCTCGGAGGCCACAGTCTCTGGCCTCACATCGGCCTGCTGGGGCTTACCGTGCCCAGCCTGGTTCTACTGACTCAGCTCAACCTGCTGCAGCCAATTCATCCCAGCCAGCTCCTGCCTCTTTGCCAGGCCCCGCCAAACCAGCTCAGCCAACTGTGACCAACCCAACCCAACCGGCTTGGCCCAACCATACCCAGCCTCGTGTCCCTCAGTCTGCTGCTCCTAGGCCTGCACCCTCCAAAACTTCATCTGGCGCTCCTCTCCAGCGGGAGCCTGTTCCCCCTGCTGTGAATAAGCGCCAGTCCCCACCCAAGCTCCAAACCCACTTTCTACTCCAAGACTTCAGCAAGCAACGAGTTCCATGGAGGGAACCCAACGTGCCTGAGCCAGTCATGTCAAAGCCCATCGAACAAGAGCAGAGGCCAGAGCGAGAGGCCATGAAGAGGCGGGCTCAACAACAACGGGAGAATGCTGCCGGATACACCTCTTCGGGCAAGCTGCAATTTTTCACCGAGAGGGAAAACGAAATGGAAATTGCCGACTACTACGGATACGTCAAGTGAGAGCTGCTAGGATTCTTGGTGCCACCTTGGCTACCAGCTGTTCTTCCATACACAGGTAAGACAGGTATAGAACTGAGTAAGTAAATGGAATACAATTAATAGACGAGTAACAAACCTTTCGAATTTTCAGATGCTGCTAACTGGGGCGTGAGAAAGGAAGGACTGAAAGTTGGATGGGAGAATGAAGGAAAGGGGTAAAAACTGAGCAAAGAGGAAGGAACTTGGCCCAGGGCTAGGAAGGCCAAAAGAGACGTATGGATTTAGGAAAGGAAGCAGGAGCGAGGATGAAATGGCAGAAGTAAAAAGCAGGGTCAGAGGTCTGGGTTGAAAGAACACAATTGGAGTAGAGTTGAAGGTGACAGAAGATGAGTCTAGGTTTACTAGGAGAAATAGAAAAAGTCTCTCGGGGACGCTGGCCTTAAGTCTCACAACCACCAGATAGGTATTTCAGAAAACAAGAGGTTCAGGACACATCTCTGAAAGGTCTGAGTTGCCTTATTCAGGTGTGACTGTAGTGGGGGAATAGGGAAATCTACCAGAGAAGTGGCTAGGGCTCAGAGTTATCCTAGGGGCAGCTGACGACAGGGGCAGAGCCAAGGGAACTGCTGGATCAGGAGGCCCACGAACAAAGCAGGGGCATAGCCGCCTGTCACTTCCCTGCCAGGAAGGAAGCCAGGTATATTACTGTAACCAAGGCACACTGGGGTCTTTACTGTATGGAGAACTTGGCTCCTGCCCGCAATCCTACGGCTCGGCGTCACACACAGGAAGTAGGGCCTCTGGGCAACCAGAAATGGGAATGGGACTGAAGGAGATTCAGCCCACAAATATCCGACCACCAGCTTCCACCTCTGCAGTCTGCCACCCTGTGTCTGCTCAACGCATCACAGAAACAAGTTTTCAAGGTGAGTATACAGACGGCAGAGAAAAGTTGAACAATGAGGTCGGCATTCAAAAATGGGGTCAAATCGACAGCTGGGAAGGGGTGTAGAGACAGGTAGAATTTAGATCCTGAGCCTTTAATAACCACTACCTTCTCTCAGTGCTCTCTGTTTTTAGACTCTATATGAGAACACCTAGGGCTTCCCTGGTGGCGCCTGCCAATGCAGGGGACACGGGTTCGAGCCCTGGTCTGCGAAGATCCCACATGCCGTGCAGCAACTAAGCGCATGTGCCACGACGACGGAGCCTGCATTCTAGAGCCCGTGAGCCTCAACTACCGAAGCCCACGTGCCTACAGCCCATGCTCCGCAACAAGAGAAGCCACCGCGATGAGATGCCCGCACACCGCAACCGAGAGTAGCCCCCGCTAGCCGCCAACTAGAGAAAGCCCGTGCACAGCAATGAGAGACCCAGTGCAGCCAAAAACATAAATACGTAGAATAAATAAGTTCAAACAGTAAATAAATACATAAACATAAATTACAAAAAAAAAGAACACCTAATGCAGGTGGGAAGGTGGGAGGGCCACCGTAGAGGTCATCTATGCTACATGTACAAGAACCCCGAGAGCACACCAATCGGTACCACACTTTTCACTGCTGTAGCCGATCATTCCCCCTGTACTGCCACACTGTAGCACTCCCTTCCCTCATCTACTGCTATAGTCTCTTCGGAAGGTGTTTCCGAACTCTTGTTATGAGAGTGCCAGTTGAACTGTCCTCACTTCCTTCATTTATACCAGGATTGAAGACCTTGTGGTCCGAGATCCTGTCCAGAGAGCAAGCAGGCTAAGACTCTGTCTTTGTTGATGTATTTCATCAGAAAGGGCTCTACCCCCTCTCCTAGTTCATGGTGTGAAGTGTTCTTGGCCTCTCGGGAAAGTGGGGAGAATGGAAAGGACCCTATATGAGAATGCTAGGCTCTGTAAAACATTTCAGGTTTTTAAAAATAAGACTCATTTTGTATTGGACTGACAACAGTCCTATGAAATACAAAGAAGGCCGAGAATCAGTGACAGGAAAGGATCACCAGTAAGAACTACAGCAGTCACCGCTTACCTCGTAGCATAGGGCACTGTCCGTGATCCTTAAGAAGAGTTAGTAGAAATGCCTTGCCCATCTTGCCCCTGAACCCCTTGAAAGGTACACGACTGCTGTGTTGGTGTTTAGGGGGAGCATCTCACTTACCAGGGACTGACTTCTCCCTTGATTCCTCTGTAGTGATGGAGACTTCCCCGCTGATGAAAAATTCCCTGGGATTGCAACCTCCAAGCCAGACAGCTTTCCTATGGAATGACAGAGAACTTGTCAAGGTGAAACACCAGTCTGCGGGAGAAAGGGAGGAAGAGAATGATGGAAATCGTTTCTGGGAAACTATTTTTACATTATGTGTTGTTTGTTCCCGGTAAATAAACTGAAATCTTCTTAACAGTACAACAAAATCTAAACCACTAAAGCCAACAATACAGGAGTATAACGTTCGACAAAAATTTCTTTGGCTGCGCAGCATGTGGGATCTTAGCTCCCCAACCAGGGATTGAACCCACGCCTGCTGCATTGGAAGCGCAGAGTCTTCACCACGGGACCACCGGGGAAGTCCCAGGACTATCACTTTTAAAGGAGAAGGTACAAACCCCTCGGTTCTATGAACTGGAGATTTTTAGTAAGAAGTCAATATATTTGTTGTTAGGCACATTTTATGTTAGGCTGTCTCCCTGCACAGGATGCAGGCGCCTTGAGAATGGAAGTCATATCCCTCTATAGTACGTCCCTCTTCTTTCTGCTTTGCAGTTTGCTGCTCCACTTGTTCAACCCCACCTAGTAATAACCTATACTTCCCTTGTTCCTGTTTTCCCATCTGGAAAACAGACAAAAGGCAACCAAACAACGCAAAGGTCTCAACAAATAAGGGATATCCAAAACCAGAGATGGCCAGAACTTCTGTACCCCTGATGAAATAGTCCTCATACAAAACCTGATAATCAAATTCCTTAATGCTAGGAATCACAGTGAAAAATAGTATCTGAACTGACTTCTGTCAGATGAGTGAGAACTAAGGTTAATTCAGTGTATCTGAAGCATAGAAAGTGAGGGCAAAAGTGGCACAAGATGGGGCTAGAGAAGCAGAGAGGATTCTAGACCACGCAGAGTCTTAAAGGCCAACAGTGTGTTTTCTATTCTCAAAACAATGCTTGTGAGCGATGTTTATGAGCAACGTTCCAACTTGCTTTGAAGGTTTCTTGTGTGAAGAGTGGATTGGAAGGAAACAAGATATATGGACACCAGTTAGGACCTAATCGCAACAGACAGGCAAGTTCAGTATTAGGAAGTTGAGGAAGAGCTGGCTGACAGATTCCAAAGAAATTCAGGAGATGAACTGAAGCGGGCTTAATGGGGTAGGAGATGGAGGAAAGGAAGGTCTTAGGGAATTCAAGGGTTTACTGCACACATGAGCAAAGTCTCAAAATTAATCATTTGAACGTACAGAGGCGGATCTCCCAAATGACACCGGTTAGGAAGCAACGGTACGCCCTTTAGAATTCCTAGAGACAACACAAATCAACTGTTTCGATGGAAAATTCGGCGGGACTCTTGATTTCCATGGGAATACAGAGAAAAGAGACACTGATCTGGCTTGCAGGTATATTTAGGAAGCTGTTAGCCGGACATCACCTACTAGTATCATGTAAGTAGGCCGTCCGAAGTTGGAAGCTTAGGGGAAAAACCTGGAGGAAAACTTAAAAGCTTAAGCCACACCTCTACACTACACCACCTTTCACAATTTCTTCTCAGATAAGCATCATCCCCATCAGTGAAGAAACTCGTTCGTACCTCATAATAGGAAAAACAGGCCTAAAGATTCAATGTGTGTCTTGGGAGGTCCCATCTATGCGATATCTTCCTGGGACCAGAAAAGGCCCCAGGAAGATCCATCTCTGCACCCCTGAAAGCTTACCACCAAGGAAAATGACTAGGTCCATAGATTTCCTCCCTCAAACCAGCTTACCTCACACATAGATCATTAGCAACTCCGCCCTTACTCACATTATCACAGTCACAAGAGTGGTTAGGGAGAAAAGCACTAACCAGGGGAACTAAAACAGAGGCAATCCAGGCCAAGCTGGGCTGGTGGCAGATATCTTGCTCCTTACGCTCGGGTGCATAATGCGACTCACCACAGTGCCTTTTTCACAGACCCTTTTGAACGTTTCTCCACAGAATCCAACAGCTCAAGTTAGTTCATGACGCTTCAAGGTCAACAATCGTCAAGAGAAAAACATGCAATATGTCTTACAATGTTGGATTCCTTACAAACAGGACAAGGAGATAACCATGTAGACAAAACCAGAGCATTTGAAAACATCTGTATTCTACAAACACACCAGTGAATGCTATAAATAAGGTACTATGACATAAAACAAAATGAAAACTAGATGTGAGACTCTTCTCTTCAGTGTACAGACTTCATGGCAGTTGCTGCACACTATCTAGCTACTTAGATCTTTAACTCTCTGTTCTGTTAATACCAAATGAGGCCCAAGTGTGTCAACCTGTTTCCCACAGAAACCAAAAAGTCTACATGCATCTCTTTTCTCCTGTGCCCTTTCACCTTACCTGCTCCCAATTCTCCACCAACGTCCTCCTCTTTCTCTAATTATTCTCCTCTTCATTTTGCTTGGCCTTGCCCCCAAGCATGCAAGACAGAGAGTCCTAGAGGTCCAAGATTCTAGAGTGGCTGTTTGCAAGGCGGAGGAGATTACAGTAACTGCCACACTGTATATACTTCTGTGCAAAGAAAAAGGGACAGTGTTCAGAATGTCTCTCACATATAACAAGAGCTGGAGATGGCAGGATACCTGTGTGGCCCAAGGAACTAGAGCTAGCAAATTATGGGCCAAACAATTGCAACCAAAGGCTGGAAGAGGAAAGGTCTGCAACCAGCTCTGTCTCCTAGCTCTCTGGTATTTGCTGCCAACGGGCAGAGTCTATTTCGTGAAGCATCAAGCACTGAAAAGAAGACTCCTGCTGCTGGAAGGTGACAGGAAGTAACGTCCAATGCAAGATCAAGGCTTGTCCTCGAAGCAATGCCCATAATGGAAGAAAAAAAAAAAAGAGAAAGCGGAAGAGAAATGTTAAGTCGCAAGTCCAACCTGGCCCCCAGCCTAGCCCAGCCCAAGGAAGGTAGGAGTCAAGGAGAAGAAACTAAAAGAGAAGAGCCTTGGACCACAACATTCTCCACAAGGTACACTCAAGAAACTTCACCCTACTCTTGAACCAAGTTACAAAGAGAGCTTCTTAATCCCTACTTTGGCTCCTTAAAAGCTGCTATCAGTTCACTCATTAGACACATCTGATTTCAGAACAACTGTAATAGTTCAAACTAGATGGCTCTTTCCTTCCTAAGGATTATTAATTAAAGAAGATCTATATAGCTCTAAGTATATGATACATAAAATAGAATACTCTGTAGAATATAAGTAACTCTTAGTTCAGTGTATTAATGAACGTCTGTAAGAAATGTTGCAATGATTTCCCTAATGGAAGAGCCTGGGGGAGGTAAATCTGTCTTCTAGGATTTCCTCCTCCCCAAAGCTCAGAAACTCAGGTGTTGTTTTAGCTCTCCTACACTCTCTTCACCCAAGCCCGCCTTCCTGTTGGGGATCGGACCTCCCTATTGGCTCTCTCATACCTTTCAACTGCCTGCTTTGTGACATCACTCTCCTACCAAACCTACTACCACTTGGTAGAGCCTTGGGGTTTCCGTGGAGCTGTTTGGACCAGTAACCAGTGACCTCTGTACTGGACACGTGCGCCGTTCAGCTGCAGCCACTCAGACATCCTCTAGTGTTGTCTCCTCATCCCTTGTACCTGCAGTGGATGCTTCCTCTTCTCTGACCATGTCAGGTAAGAAAAGAAACTTTGGAAAGTTTTGCGTTCGATTTCTTTTGCCCCTAAATTGAGTAGGAGATTCAAAATAGCATGGAATAATGAGGGAAAGTATTGAACTACAAGTCTGGAGACCTAATTTCACTTTTGACTTTGACGTTTACTATCTGTGTGACTTTGGACAAATCACTGGCTGTCTCACAAAGCCTGTTGCTTTCCTTAACTGTTACGTTAGGATACCACATTGGGTTGATCACTCTGATCCCCTTCTTTTCCAGTATTGAGCCTTAAAGGGTACCCATGTAGAAAACGAAATCAGACACTTCTCAAGAGTGTTTCAACAGAAACACAGAAAAGCCAGGGGACATAGAAAACTAGCAATATATACCAAGATGTTTCATCTCTAATGGTCTCCCTCCACTAGGATTTCGACTAGTTGAAAAGAGAGAATAGGGAGAGAGGATGGAGAGTACTGGGCTCTACAGGGAGGCACAGAGTCGAGCGTAAGGAAGTTTAGGACGGTTTTCATTAGCACAGGCCAACAGGCACCAAGAGATGGGAGAAAATGTAAGAATGAAGAGGGAAAGCATAGAGGAGCTCTCAAGAAAAACGGAGTTTGCAATGGAATGCTGATGGGAACCAAAGATTTTCAATTAAAGCAGAAACAGCACAGAGGGAAACCTGCTCAGAGCAGGGCAAAACCAAGTTGATGGTAGCAAACCCTTACATTAACAGACTAAGAAGGAAAGTAAGGCCAGAACAGGGGATCACCGGGAAAGGCAGCTTATCAGAAAAGTCATACTCCGTTTTCTTTCTTTTATTGCCTCTCTGAATACAGTTGGCCACTTGACAGTTTTGAATATAAACATTTTAGAAATACGTTTTAGAAATGATGCCTCCTATAAACAAGCAACCACAGTGGTTATCTAGGGGGCTGCTTTTCAGTGTTTTATTCTTTCTAATTTTTAAACTAGGTAGACATTTCACCAATTCAACATTTTAAGTGATATCTTCTAAATTGAATCAGAAGGACTATTTTCCTTGGTGTGATATGTAGGTTCTAAGGCAAGGCTGCTTTTCATTTTTACAGTTATTTCCTTCCTAACACAGAGAGCACATTGATCAACAGCCATCGTTCGCTTGTAGAGCTTAGCTACCGAAGAAGAAGAAGAAGAAGAAAAAGTCAAGCCCCACATCTCTAATTCCCCCCACTTAGGGAATTCCCTGGCGGTCCAGTGCTTAGGACTCGGTGCTTTCACGGCCAGGGCCACGCGGCGCGGCCAAAGAAACAAAACAAACAAACATCCACGTTTATCGAAAACCATATTGTGGAGTCCTGTGGATTTTCTTACATTTGAAAATCTTTTTTAATTGGATTCTAGGCATGATGGTTTTTTGAGGTTTTGGGATGCCATCTTCTTGGATGCTGAAGATGATTCTAATCTAAGTTCTAGGATAAATCCAAAAACCTTCCTGATACATTTTAAGCTTCCTTTCTGCTTATTATATAAGCTATATTCATTGAAATATATATTTCTCCTAGGCTTAATACCTCTTACTTGCTGGGTAAAAATATGAAGGAGCACAATAATGAAACTCTTTTACACTTATTATTTTGCTGTCTGCTTCGTACCGGTTTTCATTGAAATACTTGTCTATATGTGTTGTGGCTACCTATACATGCACATTTATTGCATTCTGTTGCTTGTTATGCATTTTTTACTGACATACCTTCTCTGTCTGTATGCATTGGCTAGGAATTCATTCACCTCTATCACCTCCATCGTGTCTTCTGGTTAATAGTATTCACTAAAATAGAGTGGGCAAAATTCACTTTCATAATATTGCATGGATGGTACAGAATGCCATTTGTTAGTAAATTCATTAGGCTTCGATACTTGCCACATACCCCAGTTTTCATTAATATCTATGGATTTCTTTTTCGTTAACGTAATATGCTTGTCATGATTTTTCTTTGTCTTTCTAGAACTTATTGTATCTTCCTCCATATAAATCATACGCAACAGATCAGCTTATTCATCTATTAATTATTACTGCTATTATTATTGGTGGTGGTGTTATAACCACTTTACAGGTGAGGAATCTGAAGTAATCAGATAACTTTTCCCTTTCCAAAAGCACTTAAGAAATCCACTTTCGGGTAATCATTTTGAGGTAGGATGAGAAACCGGGCTTGAAGAGGGCAAAAATGACTCTTTCAATTCACCAGTTGGACTGAGCTGTACGTCACCTCTAGGTAATAGCGTGGGAACTGCACAAGCAAAGGGAGACACTGAAGACGACAATGGTAATAGCCGTACTGTTTTCTAATGGACAAAAAAAATGCCTATATTATAAGTTCTATTTCTCCTGCTTTCTGGCAGTATCATGCTCAGAGTGGAGTCCTGGCAAGGAAGTCAGGATACTTAGGTTCTGAAACCTGGTAATGATACTAACATAATGAGAGAACTTGAACAAGTCAACCCGACCTCTCTGAGCCTCAGTTTCCTTACTCACGAAATGAGACTGAGAACATCGAAGTTCTCTAAGGGCCTCCTAGTTCTAAAATGCTTCCAGTCTAGGAAATAGCATAGAAGTCAATACGAGTGCAGGCTGAAGGGAAAGACAGGGCAGGGAGAAGGTTGCTTCCAGCCTAGAGAACAATCTCTGAACCACACCACTTGGCTCTTCTGCCCGTCTGTGCCCAAGATGGGAGCACAGGCAGTTAATAGAGAAGAGTGGAAAACTGCTCAGTCCTTACAGCCATCATCAACTGTCTGATTTTGGGTTTCTCAGGAAGTAGTGATAGTAGAGGTGTCCTGATAGCAAGAACCTTCAGATGATGCCGTTCCTCAAACGTAGTGAGAATTTCTCAACCTCCCTGAGTTTTTCATGACCCTCTTGTTCTTACAGAAAATTTCCAACATCCATCTCTACTTGGAACTCTAGATTCTCTGCAGCATTCTCCTCCTGTGGTGAGCAATGCAACTTCCCTAACACGAAGTGTCTGCAACTTCTCCAGAGTCTCTGCCCCTGCCGTCAGTTCGGCATCGGCTACTGGTACCCCTTTCCAGACACTCATGGGTAGTGCCTACCTTTACCAACATTCTAGCACGACTATGTTACCTGGAGTTACGGACCACAGCCAGATCTCCACTTCAGCTGCTTCCTATCCAGGTGTTCTTGAGTGGGACATCACAGCAAGCACTGAAAAGAATTCTTCTTCACTCGGAGACTTTACTCTGGCACTCACTGACCGGCATACAGCTGCTTCCTCCATGTTTCTGGCAGCCCAGTATGATAAAACTTCAGACGCCAATAACATGGTCCCTCTACATCCATCGCTTTCTGCCAGCCTTGCTCAGGGAACACCATCTCAGATTCCAAATCAGGGGCAGAGCCACCTGTCACTTACCTACCAGGAAGGAAGCCAGGTATATTACTATAACCAAGGCACACTGGGGTCTTTACTGTATGGAGAACTTGGCTCCTGCCCGCAATCCTATGGCTCTGTGTCATACACAGGAAGTAGGGCCTCTGTGCAACCAGAAATGGGAATGGGACTGAAGGAGATTCAGCCCACAAATATCCGACCACCAGCTTCCACCTCTGCAATCTGCCACCCTGTGTCTGCTCAACGCATCACAGAAACAAGTTTTCAAGGTGAGTACACAAACGGCAGAGAAAGTTGAAGAATGAGGTCGGCATTCAAAAATGGGGTCAAATCGACAGCTGGGAAGGGGTGTAGAGACAGGTAGAATTTAGATCCTGAGCCTTTAATAACCACTACCTTCTCTCAGTGCTCTCTGTTTTTCGACTCTATGTAAGAACACCTAGGGCTTCCCTGGTGGCGCCGTGGTTAAGAATCCGCCTGCCAATGCAATGCGGGGGACACGGGTTCGAGCCCTGGTCTGGGAAGATCCCACATGCCGTGGAGCCACTAAGCCCATGTGCCACAACGACTGACCCTGCATCGTAGAGCCCGTGAGACGCAACTACCGAAGCCCACGCGCCTAGAGCGCATGCTCCGCAACAAGAGACGCCACCGCGAGGAGAAGCCCGCACACCACAACCAAGAGTAGACCCCGCTAGCCGCCAACTAGAGAAAGCCCGTGCACAGCAATGAGAGACGCAGTGCAGCCAAAAAAATAAATACGTAGAATAAATAAGTTCAAACAATAAATAAATACATAAACATAAATTACAAAAAAAAGAACACCTAATGCAGGTGGGAAGGTGGGAGGGCCACTGTAGAGGTCATCTATGCTACATGTACAAGAACCCCGAGAGCACACCAATCGGTACCACACTTTTCACTGCTGTAGCCGATCATTCCCCCTGTACTACCACACTGTAGCACTCCCTTCCCTCATCTACTGCTATAGTCTCTTTGGAAGGTGTTTCAGAACTCTTGTTATGAGAGTGCCAGTTGAACTGTCCTCACTTCCTTCATTTATACCAGGATTGAAGACCTTGTGGTCCGAGATCCTGTCCAGAGAGCAAGCAGGCTAAGACTCTGTCTTTGTTGATGTATTTCATCAAAAAGGGCTCTACCCCCTCTCCTACTTCATGGTGTGAAGTGTTCTTAGCCTCTCGGGAAAGTGGGGAGAATGGAAAGGACCCTATATGAGAATGCTAGGCTCTGTAAAACATTTCAGGTTTTTAAAAATAAGACTCATTTTGTATTGGACTTACAACAGTCCTATGAAATACAAAGAAAGCCGAGAATCAGTGACAGGAAAGGATCACCAGTAAGAATTACAGCAGTCACCGCTTACCTCGTAGCATAGGGCACTGTCCATGATCCTTAAGAAGAGTTAGTAGAAATGCCTTGCCCATCTTGCCCCTGAACCCCTTGAAAGGTACACGACTGCTGTGTTGGTGTTTAGGGGGAGCATCTCACTTACCAGGGACTGACTTCTCCCTTGATTCCTCTGTAGTGATGGAGACTTCCCCGCTGATGAAAAATTCCCTGGGATTGCAACCTCCAAGCCAGACAGCTTTCCTATGGAATGACAGAGAACTTGTCAAGGTGAAACACCAGTCTGCGGGAGAAAGGGAGGAAGAGAATGATGGAAATCGTTTCTGGGAAACTATTCTTACATTATGTGTTGTTTGTTCCCGGTAAATAAACTGAAATCTTCTTAACAGTAAAACAAAATCTAAACCACTAAAGCCAATAATACAGGAGTATAACTTTTGAAAAAAATTTCTTTGGCTGCGCAGCATGTGGGATCTTAGCTCCCCAACCAGGGATTGAACCCACGCCTGCTGCATTGGAAGCGCAGAGTCTTCACCACGGGACCACCGGGGAAGTCCCAGGACTATCACTTTTAAAGGAGAAGGTACAAACCCCTCGGTTCTATGAACTGGAGATTTTTAGTAAGAAGTCAATATATTTGTTGTTAGGCTCATTTTATGTTAGGCTGTCTCCCTGCACAGGATGCAGGCGCCTTGAGGATGGAAGTCATATCCCTCTATAGTACGTCCCTCTTCTTTCTGCTTTGCAGTTTGCTGCTCCACTTGCTCAACCCCACCTAGTAATAACCTATACTTCCCTTGTTCCTGTTTTCCCATCTGGAAAACAGACAAAAGGCAACCAAACAACGCAAAGGTCTCAACAAATAAGGGATATCCAAAACCAGAGATGGCCAGAACTTCTGTACCCCTGATGAAATAGTCCTCATACAAAACCTGATAATCAAATTCCTTAATGCTAGGAATCACAGTGAAAAATAGTATCTGAACTGACTTCTGTCAGATGAGTGAGAACTAAGGTTAATTCAGTGTATCTGAAGCATAGAAAGTGAGGGCAAAAGTGGCACAAGATGGGGCTAGAGAAGCAGAGAGGATTCTAGACCACGCAGAGTCTTAAAGGCCAACAGTGTGTTTTCTATTCTCAAAACAATGCTTGTGAGCGATGTTTATGAGCAACGTTCCAACTTGCTTTGAAGGTTTCTTGTGTGAAGAGTGGATTGGAAGGAAACAAGATATATGGACACCAGTTAGGACCTAATCGCAACAGACAGGCAAGTTCAGTATTAGGAAGTTGAGGAAGAGCTGGCTGACAGATTCCAAAGAAATTCAGGAGATGAACTGAAGCGGGCTTAATGGGGTAGGAGATGGAGGAAAGGAAGGTCTTAGGGAATTCAAGGGTTTACTGCACACATGAGCAAAGTCTCAAAATTAATCATTTGAACGTACAGAGGCGGATCTCCCAAATGACACCGGTTAGGAAGCAACGGTACGCCCTTTAGAATTCCTAGAGACAACACAAATCAACTGTTTCGATGGAAAATTCGGCGGGACTCTTGATTTCCATGGGAATACAGAGAAAAGAGACACTGATCTGGCTTGCAGGTATATTTAGGAAGTTGTTAGCCGGACATCACCTACTAGTATCATGTAAGTAGGCCGTCCGAAGTAGGAAGCTTAGGGGAAAAACCTGGAGGAAAACTTAAAAGCTTAAGCCACACCTCTACACTACACCACCTTTCACAATTTCTTCTCAGATAAGCATCATCCCCATCAGTGAAGAAACTCGTTCGTACCTCATAATAGGAAAAACAGGCCTAAAGATTCAATGTGTGTCTTGGGAGGTCCCATCTATGCGATATCTTCCTGGGACCAGAAAAGGCCCCAGGAAGATCCATCTCTGCACCCCTGAAAGCTTACCACCAAGGAAAATGACTAGGTCCATAGATTTCCTCCCTCAAACCAGCTTACCTCACACATAGATCATTAGCAACTCCGCCCTTACTCACATTATCACAGTCACAAGAGTGGTTAGGGAGAAAAGCACTAACCAGGGGAACTAAAACAGAGGCAATCCAGGCCAAGCTGGGCTGGTGGCAGATATCTTGCTCCTTACGCTCGGGTGCATAATGCGACTCACCACAGTGCCTTTTTCACAGACCCTTTTGAACGTTTCTCCACAGAATCCAACAGCTCAAGTTAGTTCATGACGCTTCAAGGTCAACAATCGTCAAGAGAAAAACATGCAATATGTCTTACAATGTTGGATTCCTTACAAACAGGACAAGGAGATAACCATGTAGACAAAACCAGAGCATTTGAAAACATCTGTATTCTACAAACACACCAGTGAATGCTATAAATAAGGTACTATGACATAAAACAAAATGAAAACTAGATGTGAGACTCTTCTCTTCAGTGTACAGACTTCATGGCAGTTGCTGCACACTATCTAGCTACTTAGATCTTTAACTCTCTGTTCTGTTAATACCAAATGAGGCCCAAGTGTGTCAACCTGTTTCCCACAGAAACCAAAAAGTCTACATGCATCTCTTTTCTCCTGTGCCCTTTCACCTTACCTGCTCCCAATTCTCCACCAACGTCCTCCTCTTTCTCTAATTATTCTCCTCTTCATTTTGCTTGGCCTTGCCCCCAAGCATGCAAGACAGAGAGTCCTAGAGGTCCAAGATTCTAGAGTGGCTGTTTGCAAGGCGGAGGAGATTACAGTAACTGCCACACTGTATATACTTCTGTGCAAAGAAAAAGGGACAGTGTTCAGAATGTCTCTCACATATAACAAGAGCTGGAGATGGCAGGATACCTGTGTGGCCCAAGGAACTAGAGCTAGCAAATTATGGGCCAAACAATTGCAACCAAAGGCTGGAAGAGGAAAGGTCTGCAACCAGCTCTGTCTCCTAGCTCTCTGGTATTTGCTGCCAACGGGCAGAGTCTATTTCGTGAAGCATCAAGCACTGAAAAGAAGACTCCTGCTGCTGGAAGGTGACAGGAAGTAACGTCCAATGCAAGATCAAGGCTTGTCCTCGAAGCAATGCCCATAATGGAAGAAAAAAAAAAAAGAGAAAGCGGAAGAGAAATGTTAAGTCGCAAGTCCAACCTGGCCCCCAGCCTAGCCCAGCCCAAGGAAGGTAGGAGTCAAGGAGAAGAAACTAAAAGAGAAGAGCCTTGGACCACAACATTCTCCACAAGGTACACTCAAGAAACTTCACCCTACTCTTGAACCAAGTTACAAAGAGAGCTTCTTAATCCCTACTTTGGCTCCTTAAAAGCTGCTATCAGTTCACTCATTAGACACATATGATTTCAGAACAACTGTAATAGTTCAAACTAGATGGCTCTTTCCTTCCTAAGGATTATTAATTAAAGAAGATCTATATAGCTCTAAGTATATGATACATAAAATAGAATACTCTGTAGAATATAAGTAACTCTTAGTTCAGTGTATTAATGAACGTCTGTAAGAAATGTTGCAATGATTTCCCTAATGGAAGAGCCTGGGGGAGGTAAATCTGTCTTCTAGGATTTCCTCCCCAGAGCTCAGAAACTCAGGTGTTGTTTTAGCTCTCCTACACTCTCTTCACCCAAGCCCGCCTTCCTGTTGGGGATCGGACCTCCCTATTGGCTCTCTCATACCTTTCAACTGCCTGCTTTGTGACATCACTCTCCTACCAAACCTACTACCACTTGGTAGAGTCTTGGGGTTTCCGTGGAGCTGTTTGGACCAGTAACCAGTGACCTCTGTACTGGACACGTGCGCCGTTCAGCTGCAGCCACTCAGACATCCTCTAGTGTTGTCTCCTCATCCCTTGTACCTGCAGTGGATGCTTCCTCTTCTCTGACCATGTCAGGTAAGAAAAGAAACTTTGGAAAGTTTTGCGTTCGATTTCTTTTGCCCCTAAATTGAGTAGGAGATTCAAAATAGCATGGAATAATGAGGGAAAGTATTGAACTACACGTCTGGAGACCTAATTTCACTTTTGACTTTGACGTTTACTATCTGTGTGACTTTGGACAAATCACTGGCTGTCTCACAAAGCCTGTTGCTTTCCTTAACTGTTACGTTAGGATACCACGTTGGGTTGATCACTCTGATCCCCTTCTTTTCCAGTATTGAGCCTTAAAGGGTACCCATGTAGAAAACGAAATCAGACACTTCTCAAGAGTGTTTCAACAGAAACATAGAAAAGCCAGGGGACATAGAAAACTAGCAATATATACCAAGATGTTTCATCTCTAATGGTCTCCCTCCACTAGGATTTCGACTAGTTGAAAAGAGAGAATAGGGAGAGAGGATGGAGAGTACTGGGCTCTACAGGGAGGCACAGAGTCGAGCGTAAGGAAGTTTAGGATGGTTTTCATTAGCACAGGCCAACAGGCACCAAGAGATGGGAGAAAATGTAAGAATGAAGAGGGAAAGCATAGAGGAGCTCTCAAGAAAAACGGAGTTTGCAATGGAATGCTGATGGGAACCAAAGATTTTCAATTAAAGCAGAAACAGCACAGAGGGAAACCTGCTCAGAGCAGGGCAAAACCAAGTTGATGGTAGCAAACCCTTACATTAACAGACTAAGAAGGAAAGTAAGGCCAGAACAGGGGATCACCAGGAAAGGCAGCTTATCAGAAAAGTCATACTCCGTTTTCTTTCTTTTATTGCCTCTCTGAATACAGTTGGCCACTTGACAGTTTTGAATATAAACATTTTAGAAATACGTTTTAGAAATGATGCCTCCTATAAACAAGCAACCACAGTGGTTATCTAGGGGGCTGCTTTTCAGTGTTTTATTCTTTCTAATTTTTAAACTAGGTAGACATTTCACCAATTCAACATTTTAAGTGATATCTTCTAAATTGAATCAGAAGGACTATTTTCCTTGGTGTGATATGTAGGTTCTAAGGCAAGGCTGCTTTTCATTTTTACAGTTATTTCCTTCCTAACACAGAGAGCACATTGATCAACAGCCATCGTTCGCTTGTAGATCTTAGCTACCGAAGAAGAAGAAGAAGAAGAAGAAAAAGTCAAGCCCCACATCTCTAATTCCCCCCACTTAGGGAATTCCCTGGCGGTCCAGTGCTTAGGACTCGGTGCTTTCACGGCCAGGGCCACGCGGCGCGGCCAAAGAAACAAAACAAACAAACATCCACATTTATCGAAAACCATATTGTGGAGTCCTGTGGATTTTCTTACATTTGAAAATCTTTTTTAATTGGATTCTAGGCATGATGGTTTTTTGAGGTTTTGGGATGCCATCTTCTTGGATGCTGAAGATGATTCTAATCTAAGTTCTAGGATAAATCCAAAAACCTTCCTGATACATTTTAAGCTTCCTTTCTGCTTATTATATAAGCTATATTCATTGAAATATATATTTCTCCTAGGCTTAATACCTCTTACTTGCTGGGTAAAAATATGAAGGAGCACAATAATGAAACTCTTTTACACTTATTATTTTGCTGTCTGCTTCGTACCGGTTTTCATTGAAATACTTGTCTATATGTGTTGTGGCTACCTATACATGCACATTTATTGCATTCTGTTGCTTGTTATGCATTTTTTACTGACATACCTTCTCTGTCTGTATGCATTGGCTAGGAATTCATTCACCTCTATCACCTCCATCGTGTCTTCTGGTTAATAGTATTCACTAAAATAGAGTGGGCAAAATTCACTTTCATAATATTGCATGGATGGTACAGAATGCCATTTGTTAGTAAATTCATTAGGCTTCGATACTTGCCACATACCCCAGTTTTCATTAATATCTATGGATTTCTTTTTCGTTAACGTAATATGCTTGTCATGATTTTTCTTTGTCTTTCTAGAACTTATTGTATCTTCCTCCATATAAATCATACGCAATAGATCAGCTTATTCATCTATTAATTATTACTGCTATTATTATTGGTGGTGGTGTTATAACCACTTTACAGGTGAGGAATCTGAAGTAATCAGATAACTCTTCCCTTTCCAAAAGCACTTAAGAAATCCACTTTCGGGTAATCATTTTGAGGTAGGATGAGAAACCAGGCTTGAAGAGGGCAAAAATGACTCTTTCAATTCACCAGTTGGACTGAGCTGTACGTCACCTCTAGGTAATAGCGTGGGAACTGCACAAGCAAAGGGAGACACTGAAGACGACAATGGTAACAGCCGTACTGTTTTCTAATGGACAAAAAAAATGCCTATATTATAAGTTCTATTTCTCCTGCTTTCTGGCAGTATCATGCTCAGAGTGGAGTCCTGGCAAGGAAGTCAGGATACTTAGGTTCTGAAACCTGGTAATGATACTAACATAATGAGAGAACTTGAACAAGTCAACCCGACCTCTCTGAGCCTCAGTTTCCTTACTCACGAAATGAGACTGAGAACATCGAAGTTCTCTAAGGGCCTCCTAGTTCTAAAATGCTTCCAGTCTAGGAAATAGCATAGAAGTCAATACGAGTGCAGGCTGAAGGGAAAGACAGGGCAGGGAGAAGGTTGCTTCCAGCCTAGAGAACAATCTCTGAACCACACCACTTGGCTCTTCTGCCCGTCTGTGCCCAAGATGGGAGCACAGGCAGTGAATAGAGAAGAGTGGAAAACTGCTCAGTCCTTACAGCCATCATTAACTGTCTGATTTTGGGTTTCTCAGGAAGTAGTGATAGTAGAGGTGTCCTGATAGCAAGAACCTTCAGATGATGCCGTTCCTCAAACGTAGTGAGAATTTCTCAACCTCCCTGAGTTTTTCATGACCCTCTTGTTCTTACAGAAAATTTCCAACATCCATCTCTACTTGGAACTCTAAATTCTCTGCAGCATTCTCCTCCTGTGGTGAGCAATGCAACTTCCCTAACACGAAGTGTCTGCAACTTCTCCAGAGTCTCTGCCCCTGCCGTCAGTTCGGCATCGGCTACTGGTACCCCTTTCCAGACACTCATGGGTAGTGCCTACCTTTACCAACATTCTAGCACGACTATGTTATCTGGAGTTACTGACCACAGCCAGATCTCCACTTCAGCTGCTTCCTATCCAGGTGTTCTTGAGTGGGACATCACAGCAAGCACTGAAAAGAATTCTTCTTCACTCGGAGACTTTACTCTGGCACTCACTGACCGCCACACAGCTGCCTCCTCCATGTTTCTGGCAGCCCAGGATGATAAAACTTCAGACGCCAAGAACATGGTCCCTCTACATCCATCGCTTTCTGCCAGCCTTGCTCAGGGAACACCATCTCAGATTCCAAATCAGGGGCAGAGCCGCCTGTCACTTCCCTGCCAGGAAGGAAGCCAGGTATATTACTGTAACCAAGGCACACTGGGGTCTTTACTGTATGGAGAACTTGGCTCCTGCCCGCAATCCTACGGCTCGGCGTCATACACAGGAAGTCGGGCCTCTGGGCAACCAGAAATGGGAATGGGACTGAAGGAGATTCAGCCCACAAATATCCGACCACCAGCTTCCACCTCTGCAGTCTGCCACCCTGTGTCTGCTCAACGCATCACAGAAACAAGTTTTCAAGGTGAGTATAACAAACGCCAGAGAAAGTTGAAGAATGAGGTCGGCATTCAAAAATGGGGTCAAATCGACAGCTGGGAAGGGGTGTAGAGGCAGGTAGAATTTAGATCCTGAGCCTTTAATAACCACTACCTTCGCTCAGTGCCCTCTGTTTTTAGACTCTATATGAGAACACCTAGGGCTTCCCTGGTGGCGCCGTGGTTAAGAATCCGCCTGCCAATGCAATGCGGGGGACACGGGTTCGAGCCCTGGTCTGCGAAGATCCCACATGCCGTGCAGCAACTAAGCGCATGTGCCACAACGACGGAGCCTGCATTCTAGAGCCCGTGAGCCTCAACTACCGAAGCCCACGTGCCTACAGCCCATGCTCCGCAACAAGAGAAGCCACCGCGATGAGAAGCCCGCACACCGCAACCGAGAGTAGCCCCCGCTAGCCGCCAACTAGAGAAAGCCCGTGCACAGCAATGAGAGACCCAGTGCAGCCAAAAAAATAAATACGTAGAATAAATAAGTTCAAACAGTAAATAAATACATAAACATAAATTACAAAAAAAAGAACACCTAATGCAGGTGGGAAGGTGGGAGGGCCACTGTAGAGGTCATCTATGCTACATGTACAAGAACCCCGAGAGCACACCAATCGGTACCACACTTTTCACTGCTGTAGCCGATCGTTCCCCCTGTACTGCCACACTGTAGCACTCCCTTCCCTCATCTACTGCTATAGTCTCTTCGGAAGGTGTTTCAGAACTCTTGTTATGAGAGTGCCAGTTGAACTGTCCTCACTTCCTTCATTTATACCAGGATTGAAGACCTTGTGGTCCGAGATCCTGTCCAGAGAGCAAGCAGGCTAAGACTCTGTCTTTGTTGATGTATTTCATCAGCAAGGGCTCTACCCCCTCTCCTAGTTCATGGTGTGACGTGTTCTTGGCCTCTCGGGAAAGTGGGGAGAATGGAAAGGACCCTATATGAGAATGCTAGGCTTTGTAAAACATTTCAGGTTTTTAAAAATAAGACTCATTTTGTATTGGACTTATAACAGTCCTATGAAATACAAAGCGAGCCGAGAATCAGCGACAGGAAAGGCTCACCAGTAAGAATTACAACAGTCACCGCTTACCTCGTAGCATAGGGCACTGTCCGTGATCCTTAAGAAGAGTTAGTAGAAATGCCTTGCCCATCTTGCCCCTGAACCCCTTGAAAGGTACACGACTGCTGTGTTGGTGTTTAGGGGGAGCATCTCACTTACCAGGGACTGACTTCTCCCTTGATCCCTTTGTAGGGATGGAGACCTCCCCCCTGGTGATGAAAAATTCCCTGGGATTGCAACCTCCAAGCCAGACGTTTTGTGTGACACAAAGTCAAGAACTCCCCAAGTCCTGCAGTAGCAGAAACAGCCACATACTTGAGAGTAACCCACCATCTGAACTTGGGGACATTTCAGTGACAGCTCCAGTCCAGAGTGCCAGGCGTCTCCTGGCCCTGCCTCCAGCTCCAAGCCAGGGACAAATAGAGAGTAAGCACGTGGATGATATCAAAACCAAGCTTTCAAAGCCTCTGGATGCCTACCAGATCCCAACAGAGAACCAAGATCCTCCACTACTCCCTTTAGGAATCCCTGATATTCACCAGCCGCTGGCCTGCACCGATCCCCTCAGCCAAGAGGAGCAGCCTGGTTCTGAAAATGCTGATCTGGGAGAGAACAGCCGGAGTCGTCAGGACCTAGGGACACTTGAAAATGGGATTGAACCTAGCAGTGGTCTTGCAGACATTACTACACTGGCGGAGGATATTCACCTTCCCCAGCTCTTTAATCCTTTGAAAGATCTTGATCAATCCCAAGGTCCCAACGTGATCAAAGCTAAAGACACCAGAGCCATTAAGGTGAATCAGGTGCAGGAAAAGCCAAGTGTCATAAAGGTTCCCTCTGATCAACCCAGGAAGAACAAACAGAAAGCCTCTGAGCCTATCAGTGGCGCTCCCAAGGCCAAAATCCAGCCAAAGAATCCAGAGTGCCTGTTAGGGGGAGAAGTGGTTATATGCCACGCTGCAGTCAGTGACAGGGCTCCTGTGAACACGGCCAAGCACTCTCAAGGCAAACCTCAGAAAGCTGCATCCAGAAAGATCAGCAAAACTAAGAGCCACGGGCAGGAAAAGACCAAAAGGACCAGAGGGAGAAACAAGGCTGAGGAGAACAAGCAGTCAGGGAACAAAGTCAAGGCAGAAGAGAAGCCAGCAATCCCCCACACGAAGCGAAAGGAACACCAAACTGAGCTTCTCCAACAGAGCTTTCAAAAGCCTCGAACCTCCCTTGGCGTGCGCATGCTGGAGTCTGTGAAGGTTCTTCATGCGCTGGGGAAGAAGAATGAGACGAAAACTGGGCGCTCTTCCTGTCGGCTCTTGGGAAAGTCAAGCAACCCCAAAGACCCCCAGCCACCCCCAGCTATCCAGCCATGGCGGCATACCCCACGTGAGGGGAAGGGTCCTGAGAAAACGCAAGTCCAAGCCCAGAAACCAGACAGCAGTGCTGAAACAGAGTGTCCGTCTCCAGCCCAGTATGAGCGGCCTCCTCCTGGGAAGGTCAAGTTGATACCTCTGCCTTTTTCTGCCTGGGACAAGCCTCAAGCTCGACCCGCTCCTCGGAGGCCACAGTCTCTGGCCTCACATCGGCCTGCTGGGGCTTACCGTGCCCAGCCTGGTTCTACTGACTCAGCTCAACCTGCTGCAGCCAATTCATCCCAGCCAGCTCCTGCCTCTTTGCCAGGCCCCGCCAAACCAGCTCAGCCAACTGTGACCAACCCAACCCAACCGGCTTGGCCCAACCATACCCAGCCTCGTGTCCCTCAGTCTGCTGCTCCTAGGCCTGCACCCTCCAAAACTTCATCTGGCGCTCCTCTCCAGCGGGAGCCTGTTCCCCCTGCTGTGAATAAGCGCCAGTCCCCACCCAAGCTCCAAACCCACTTTCTACTCCAAGACTTCAGCAAGCAACGAGTTCCATGGAGGGAACCCAACGTGCCTGAGCCAGTCATGTCAAAGCCCATCGAACAAGAGCAGAGGCCAGAGCGAGAGGCCATGAAGAGGCGGGCTCAACAACAACGGGAGAATGCTGCCAGATACACCTCTTCGGGCAAGCTGCAATTTTTCACCGAGAGGGAAAACGAAATGGAAATTGCCGACTACTACGGATACGTCAAGTGAGAGCTGCTAGGATTCTTGGTGCCACCTTGGCTACCAGCTGTTCTTCCATACACAGGTAAGACAGGTATAGAACTGAATAAGTAAATGGAATACAATTAATAGACGAGTAACAAACCTTTCGAATTTTCAGATGCTGCTAACTGGGGCGTGAGAAAGGAAGGACTGAAAGTTGGATGGGAGAATGAAGGAAAGGGGTAAAAACTGAGCAAAGAGGAAGGAACTTGGCCCAGGGCTAGGAAGGCCAAAAGAGACGTATGGATTTAGGAAAGGAAGCAGGAGCGAGGATGAAATGGCAGAAGTAAAAAGCAGGGTCAGAGGTCTGGGTTGAAAGAACACAATTGGAGTAGAGTTGAAGGTGACAGAAGATGAGTCTAGGTTTACTAGGAGAAATAGAAAAAGTCTCTCGGGGACGCTGGCCTTAAGTCTCACAACCACCAGATAGGTATTTCAGAAAACAAGAGGTTCAGGACACATCTCTGAAAGGTCTGAGTTGCCTTATTCAGGTGTGACTGTAGTGGGGGAATAGGGAAATCTACCAGAGAAGTGGCTAGGGCTCAGAGTTATCCTAGGGGCAGCTGACGACAGGGGCAGAGCCAAGGGAACTGCTGGATCAGGAGGCCCACGAACAAAGCAGGGGCATAGCCGCCTGTCACTTCCCTGCCAGGAAGGAAGCCAGGTATATTACTGTAACCAAGGCACACTGGGGTCTTTACTGTATGGAGAACTTGGCTCCTGCCCGCAATCCTACGGCTCGGCGTCACACACAGGAAGTAGGGCCTCTGGGCAACCAGAAATGGGAATGGGACTGAAGGAGATTCAGCCCACAAATATCCGACCACCAGCTTCCACCTCTGCAGTCTGCCACCCTGTGTCTGCTCAACGCATCACAGAAACAAGTTTTCAAGGTGAGTATACAGACGGCAGAGAAAAGTTGAACAATGAGGTCAGCATTCAAAAATGGGGTCAAATCGACAGCTGGGAAGGGGTGTAGAGACAGGTAGAATTTAGATCCTGAGCCTTTAATAACCACTACCTTCTCTCAGTGCTCTCTGTTTTTAGACTCTATATGAGAACACCTAGGGCTTCCCTGGTGGCGCCTGCCAATGCAGGGGACACGGGTTCGAGCCCTGGTCTGCGAAGATCCCACATGCCGTGCAGCAACTAAGCGCATGTGCCACGACGACGGAGCCTGCATTCTAGAGCCCGTGAGCCTCAACTACCGAAGCCCACGTGCCTACAGCCCATGCTCCGCAACAAGAGAAGCCACCGCGATGAGATGCCCGCACACCGCAACCGAGAGTAGCCCCCGCTAGCCGCCAACTAGAGAAAGCCCGTGCACAGCAATGAGAGACCCAGTGCAGCCAAAAACATAAATACGTAGAATAAATAAGTTCAAACAGTAAATAAATACATAAACATAAATTACAAAAAAAAAGAACACCTAATGCAGGTGGGAAGGTGGGAGGGCCACCGTAGAGGTCATCTATGCTACATGTACAAGAACCCCGAGAGCACACCAATCGGTACCACACTTTTCACTGCTGTAGCCGATCGTTCCCCCTGTACTGCCACACTGTAGCACTCCCTTCCCTCATCTACTGCTATAGTCTCTTCGGAAGGTGTTTCCGAACTCTTGTTATGAGAGTGCCAGTTGAACTGTCCTCACTTCCTTCATTTATACCAGGATTGAAGACCTTGTGGTCCGAGATCCTGTCCAGAGAGCAAGCAGGCTAAGGCTCTGTCTTTGTTGATGTATTTCATCAGAAAGGGCTCTACCCCCTCTCCTAGTTCATGGTGTGAAGTGTTCTTGGCCTCTCGGGAAAGTGGGGAGAATGGAAAGGACCCTATATGAGAATGCTAGGCTCTGTAAAACATTTCAGGTTTTTAAAAATAAGACTCATTTTGTATTGGACTGACAACAGTCCTATGAAATACAAAGAAAGCCGAGAATCAGTGACAGGAAAGGATCACCA
>NW_028122134.1:0-55000 GCF_965194805.1 Balaenoptera borealis | reverse complement strand
GATACGGTGACTTGTTATGAGGTTCCTAGAAGGACTTGTAAGCAGAGAGTTTTTCTCAGTACAGCTGAGACTAGGGTAACGAGGACGATTTCCATGTTATGCTGGATTTTCTAGAACCGTGTTGATGAAACCTTTCTGTAGCTGGGGATACCTAGCTCCCCGAATGAAGCGTGCAGTGTGTTACCCTTTACTCCGCCTACCCATGGGCACCCTGACAGGCCTACGGGTCTGACTGTGGCCCAGCAAGCCCAGGGTAGCCTTGGAGTACTCAGTGTCCTTGTACGGAAACGAGTGCTGCCGCGAGGGGTCGAGGAGTCCTGAATACCTTACTAGCGTTCAACTAAAGCAAGAGAGCGACTAAGGCCTCATGAAGCCTTTGCACGCCTACTCCGCTACATGGCATATCAGGGCCCTCCTTCGAAGCGAGGGCTCACTTTGAGTTTCCCTTTAGCTATAAAACAGGACAGGATGAGCTCTGAATCAGAAACTGAAATACCCTGTCTCTTCGTGTATCCTCTTTTTCCCTCACACAGCCATGCCTGCAATGAATATAAGGCTGACAACCACAGTGTTTTTAAGGGAGCTTCAAGGCGCAGAAGAGGAGCTTTCAAGGTGGGAAAACAAGGCCAGTCCCATCAGGCACCATCTCCAGGTTGACACGCAGCGTAAGTGTCTCTGGCTTCTGGCAGGTCCAAAGAGACCTAGCTACCTCCCTGGCTCTTCCCTCATTCAACTTTTCTACACAGGGTGCTCTGCGTGTAGCGAACTGCTTAGATGAAAGACTGCCCTAGGACTCCTAGGGTCCTGTGCCTCTCCAAAAGCCTGAAGTGTTCCACACAAAACTGTGCTGTAGTGGAAGTTGCAATGCAAGCTGCCTTTCTCCTGGAGATACGGTGACTTCAGGTATGAGGTCCTAGAAGGACTTGTAAGCAGAGAGTTTTCTCAGTACCGCTCAGAGTAGGGCAACGAGGACGAATTTCATGGTATGCTGGACTTGCTAGGACCGTGTTCATGAAGCCGTTGGTGAACTGGGGATATCTAGCTCGCCCAAGGAAGAGTGCAGCGTGTGACTCTTCACTCGACCTACGTAGGGCCACCCTGAATGGCCTACGGGTCTGAGTGTGACCCAGCAATCCCAGGGGAGCCTCGGGGTACTCAGGGTCGCTGTACGGAAACGAGTGCTGCCGCGAGGGCTCTACGAGTCCTGAAAAGCTTACTAGCGTTCAACTAAAGCAGAAGAGCGACTAAGGCCTCCTGGAAGCTGCTGCACGCCTACTCCACTGCATGGCGTATCAGGGCCCTCCTTCGAAGCTAGGCCTCACTTTGAGTTTCCCTTTAGCTAGAGAACAGGACAGGATGAGCTCTGAATCAGAAACTGGAATACGTGTTTCTTCGTGAAACCTCTTTTTCCCTCTCACAGCCATGCCTGTCGTGAGTATAAGCCCGACACCAACAGTGTTTTTCAGCTAGCTTCTAGGCGCATAAAAGGAGCTTTCATGATGGGACAGCAAGGCTCGCCCCATCAGGTCCTGTTTCCAGATTGACACACAGCATAAGTAGCTGTGGTTTCTAAGAGGTCCAAAGAGACCTGGCTACCTACCTTGGCTCTGCCCAGAATCAATTTTTCTGCACAGGGTGTTGTACGTGGAGTGAAGTGCCTAGACAATAGACTGCCCTAGGTCTCTAAGAGCCCTGTGCATGTCCCAAAGCCTGAAGTGTTACACAGAACACTGTGCTTTAGTGGAAGTTGGAATGCAAGCCGTCTTTCTCCTTGAGATACGGTGACTTCAGGTACGAGGTCCTCGAAGGACTTCAAAGCAGAGAGTTTTACTCAGTACAGCTCAGAATCGGCTGATGAGGCAGACTTCCATGGTTTGCTGGCCTTGCTAGAACCGTGTTCCTGAGGCTGATGGTGAGCTGAGGAAATCTAGCTTTCCCAAGAAGAGAGTGCAGTTTGTTATCTTTCACTCGGCCTAAAAAGGGGCACACTGAAGGGCCTACGGGTCTGAGTGTGGCCCAGCAAGCCCAGGGGAGTCCTGGGGTACTCAGAGTTCTTGTACGCAAATGGGTACTGACACGAGTGGGCCTGGAGTCCTGAGAAGGAGTAGTACCTTTAAACTAATGCAGGACTGCGACTAAGGCCTCAAGGAAAATGCTGCACAACTACCCTTCTGGAGGGCAAATCAGAGCCTTAGGTCGAGGGTAGGGCGCACGTTGAGATTCCCCTTAGCTCTAGTGCAGGGCAGGATATGCTCCCCACCAGGGCCTGGAAGCACCCTCTTTCTTTCGAGAAAACTCATTTTCTTCCAGAGCCATGCCTGGAGTGAGGACAAGTCCGACAACCACAGTGTTTTTCAGGTAGCTTCAAGGCCGCATGAATGGAGCTTTCAAGACGGGAAAACAAGGCTTGTCTCCTAAGGCCGCCATTTCCAGGCTGACACGCAGAAGAAGCATCTGTGGTTTCTAGCAGGTCAAAAGAGACCTAGCTCCTCACTGGGTCCTTGGAGAATCAACTTTTCTATGCAGGGTGTTCTGCGTGTAGCGAACTGCCTAAATGAAAGAATTCCCTAGGTGTCCTGGGCTCCTGGGCATCTTCCAAAAGCCTGCGGCGTTACACCAGAAAGTGTGCTCTAGTTGCACTTGGACCACAAGCCGACTCTCTCCTAGAGGTTGGTTGACTTCAGCTAGGAGCTGGTAGAAGGAACTGTAAGCAAAGAGTTTCCCTCAGTACAGCTCGGACTACTGTAAGCAGGCAGACTGGCATGGCATGCTGCACCTACTACAACCGTGTTCCTGAGGCTGTTGGTGAGCTGAGGAAATCGAGCTCCCCCGAGGGAGCGTGCATCATGCTGCCCTTCACTCGGCACAGACACGGGGACTCCGAAGGGCCTACGTGTCTGAATGTTGATCTTCAACTCAGGGGAGCCTGGGGGTTACTCAGTGTCTTTGTACGGAAACGGGTGCAGACGCAAGGGAGCAGGAGTCCTGAGAAGATTAGTACCGTGAAACTAATGCAGAAGTGCGACTAAGGCCTCGTGGAAGCTGCGCACTCCTACCCTGCTGCATGGCATATCAGGGCCCTCCTTCGAAGTTAGGCCTCACTTTGAGATTCCCTTTAGCTATAGAACAGGACAGGATGAGCTCTGACCGAGAAACTGGGATACCCTGTTTCTTCGTGAAACCTCTTTTTCCCTCTCACAGCCATGCCTGCCGTGAGTATAAGGCTGACAACCACAGTGTTTTTAAGGGATCTTCAAGGCGCAGAAGAGGAGCTTTCAAGGTGGGAAAACAAGGCCCGTCCCATCAGGCACCATCTCCAGGATGACACTCAGAGTAAGTGTCTCAGGGTACTGGCAGGTCAAAAGAGACCTAGCTACCTCCCTGGCTCTTCCCTGATTCAACTTTTCTACACAGGGTGTTCTGCGTGTAGTGAACTGCCTAGACGAAAGAGGGCCCTAGGTCTCTGAGGGTCCGGTGCCTCTCCCAAAAGCCTGAAGTGTTCCACAGAAAACTGTGCTGTAGTGGAAGTTGCAATGCAAGCTGCCTTTCTCCTTGAGATACGGTGACTTAAGCTATGAGGTCCTAGAAGGACTTGTAAGCAGAGAGTTTTTCTCAGTACAGCTCAGACTAGGGCAACGAGGACGACTTCCACGGCATGCCTGACTTTCTAGAACCGTGTTCATGAAACCTTTCGGTAGTTGGGGATATCTAGCTCCCCGAGTAAAGCGTGCAGCGTGTTACCCTTCACTCGGCCTACCCAGGGGCATCCTGACGGGCCTACGGGTCTGACTGTGGCCCAGCAAGCCCAGGGAAGCCTTGGAGTACTCAGTGTCTTTGTATGGAAACGAGTGCTGCCGCGAGGCATTTAGGAGTCCTGAAAACCTTACTAGCGTTCATCTAACGCAGGAGAACTTCTAAGGCCTCATGGAAACTGTTGCACGCCTACCCCGCTACTTGGCATATCAGGGCCCACCTTCGAAGTGAGAGCTCCCTTTGAGTTTCCCTTTAGCTATGAAACAGGACAGGATGAGCTCTGACTCGGAAACTAAAATACCCTGTCTCTTCGTGTAACCTCTTTTTCCTCTAACAGTCATGCCTGCAATGAGTATAAGCCTGACAACAACAGGGTTTTTAAGGGAGCTTCAAGGCGCAGAAGAGGAGCTTTCAAGGTGGGAAAACAAGGCCAGTCCCATCAGGCACCATCTCCAGGTTGACACGCAGCGTAAGTGTCTCTGGCTTCTGGCAGGTCAAAAGAGACCTAGCTACCTCCCTGGCTCTTCCCTCATTCAACTTTTCTACACAGGGTGCTCTGCGTGTAGTGAACTGCCTAGACGAAAGAGTGCCCTAGGTCTCCTAGGGTCCTGTGCCTCTCCCAAAAGCCTGAATTGTTCCACAGAAAACAGTGTTGTAGTGGAAGTTGCAATGCAATCTGCCTTTAATCTTGAGATACGGTGACTTGTTATGAGGTCCTAGAAGGACTTGTAAGCAGAGAGTTTTTCTCAGTACAGCTGAGACTAGGGTAACGAGGACGATTTCCATGTTATGCTGGATTTTCTAGAACCGTGTTGATGAAACCTTTCTGTAGCTGGGGATACCTAGCTCCCCGAATGAAGCGTGCAGTGTGTTACCCTTTACTCCGCCTACCCATGGGCACCCTGACAGGCCTACGGGTCTGACTGTGGCCCAGCAAGCCCAGGGTAGCCTTGGAGTACTCAGTGTCCTTGTACGGAAACGAGTGCTGCCGCGAGGGGTCGAGGAGTCCTGAATACCTTACTAGCGTTCAACTAAAGCAAGAGAGCGACTAAGGCCTCATGGAAGCCTTTGCACGCCTACTCCGCTACATGGCATATCAGGGCCCTCCTTCGAAGCGAGGGCTCACTTTGAGTTTCCCTTTAGCTATAAAACAGGACAGGATGAGCTCTGAATCAGAAACTGAAATACCCTGTCTCTTCGTGTATCCTCTTTTTCCCTCACACAGCCATGCCTGCAATGAATATAAGGCTGACAACCACAGTGTTTTTAAGGGAGCTTCAAGGCGCAGAAGAGGAGCTTTCAAGGTGGGAAAACAAGGCCAGTCCCATCAGGCACCATCTCCAGGTTGACACGCAGCGTAAGTGTCTCTGGCTTCTGGCAGGTCCAAAGAGACCTAGCTACCTCCCTGGCTCTTCCCTCATTCAACTTTTCTACACAGGGTGCTCTGCGTGTAGCGAACTGCTTAGATGAAAGACTGCCCTAGGACTCCTAGGGTCCTGTGCCTCTCCCCAAAGCCTGAAGTGTTCCACACAAAACTGTGCTGTAGTGGAAGTTGCAATGCAAGCTGCCTTTCTCCTGGAGATACGGTGACTTCAGGTATGAGGTCCTAGAAGGACTTGTAAGCAGAGAGTTTTTCTCAGTACCGCTCAGAGTAGGGCAACGAGGACGAATTTCATGGTATGCTGGACTTGCTAGGACCGTGTTCATGAAGCCGTTGGTGAACTGGGGATATCTAGCTCGCCCAAGGAAGAGTGCAGCGTGTGACTCTTCACTCGACCTACGTAGGGCCACCCTGAATGGCCTACGGGTCTGAGTGTGACCCAGCAATCCCAGGGGAGCCTCGGGGTACTCAGGGTCGCTGTACGGAAACGAGTGCTGCCGCGAGGGCTCTACGAGTCCTGAAAAGCTTACTAGCGTTCAACTAAAGCAGAAGAGCGACTAAGGCCTCCTGGAAGCTGCTGCACGCCTACTCCACTGCATGGCGTATCAGGGCCCTCCTTCGAAGCTAGGCCTCACTTTGAGTTTCCCTTTAGCTAGAGAACAGGACAGGATGAGCTCTGAATCAGAAACTGGAATACGTGTTTCTTCGTGAAACCTCTTTTTCCCTCTCACAGCCATGCCTGTCGTGAGTATAAGCCCGACACCAACAGTGTTTTTCAGCTAGCTTCTAGGCGCATAAAAGGAGCTTTCATGATGGGACAGCAAGGCTCGCCCCATCAGGTCCTGTTTCCAGATTGACACACAGCATAAGTAGCTGTGGTTTCTAAGAGGTCCAAAGAGACCTGGCTACCTACTTGGCTCTGCCCAGAATCAATTTTTCTGCACAGGGTGTTGTACGTGGAGTGAAGTGCCTAGACAATAGACTGCCCTAGGTCTCTAAGAGCCCTGTGCATGTCCCAAAGCCTGAAGTGTTACACAGAACACTGTGCTTTAGTGGAAGTTGGAATGCAAGCCGTCTTTCTCCTTGAGATACGGTGACTTCAGGTACGAGGTCCTCGAAGGACTTCAAAGCAGAGAGTTTTACTCAGTACAGCTCAGAATCGGCTGATGAGGCAGACTTCCATGGTTTGCTGGCCTTGCTAGAACCGTGTTCCTGAGGCTGATGGTGAGCTGAGGAAATCTAGCTTTCCCAAGAAAGAGTGCAGTTTGTTATCTTTCACTCGGCCTAAAAAGGGGCACACTGAAGGGCCTACGGGTCTGAGTGTGGCCCAGCAAGCCCAGGGGAGTCCTGGGGTACTCAGAGTTCTTGTACGCAAATGGGTACTGACACGAGTGGGCCTGGAGTCCTGAGAAGGAGTAGTACCTTTAAACTAATGCAGGACTGCGACTAAGGCCTCAAGGAAAATGCTGCACAACTACCCTTCTGGAGGGCAAATCAGAGCCTTAGGTCGAGGGTAGGGCGCACGTTGAGATTCCCCTTAGCTCTAGTGCAGGGCAGGATATGCTCCCCACCAGGGCCTGGAAGCACCCTCTTTCTTTCGAGAAAACTCATTTTCTTCCAGAGCCATGCCTGGAGTGAGGACAAGTCCGACAACCACAGTGTTTTTCAGGTAGCTTCAAGGCCGCATGAATGGAGCTTTCAAGACGGGAAAACAAGGCTTGTCTCCTAAGGCCGCCATTTCCAGGCTGACACGCAGAAGAAGCATCTGTGGTTTCTAGCAGGTCAAAAGAGACCTAGCTCCTCACTGGGTCCTTGGAGAATCAACTTTTCTATGCAGGGTGTTCTGCGTGTAGCGAACTGCCTAAATGAAAGAATTCCCTAGGTGTCCTGGGCTCCTGGGCATCTTCCAAAAGCCTGCGGCGTTACACCAGAAAGTGTGCTCTAGTTGCACTTGGACCACAAGCCGACTCTCTCCTAGAGGTTGGTTGACTTCAGCTAGGAGCTGGTAGAAGGAACTGTAAGCAAAGAGTTTCCCTCAGTACAGCTCGGACTACTGTAAGCAGGCAGACTGGCATGGCATGCTGCACCTACTACAACCGTGTTCCTGAGGCTGTTGGTGAGCTGAGGAAATCGAGCTCCCCCGAGGGAGCGTGCATCATGCTGCCCTTCACTCGGCACAGACACGGGGACTCCGAAGGGCCTACGTGTCTGAATGTTGATCTTCAACTCAGGGGAGCCTGGGGGTTACTCAGTGTCTTTGTACGGAAACGGGTGCAGACGCAAGGGAGCAGGAGTCCTGAGAAGATTAGTACCGTGAAACTAATGCAGAAGTGCGACTAAGGCCTCGTGGAAGCTGCGCACTCCTACCCTGCTGCATGGCATATCAGGGCCCTCCTTCGAAGTTAGGCCTCACTTTGAGATTCCCTTTAGCTATAGAACAGGACAGGATGAGCTCTGACCGAGAAACTGGGATACCCTGTTTCTTCGTGAAACCTCTTTTTCCCTCTCACAGCCATGCCTGCCGTGAGTATAAGGCTGACAACCACAGTGTTTTTAAGGGATCTTCAAGGCGCAGAAGAGGAGCTTTCAAGGTGGGAAAACAAGGCCCGTCCCATCAGGCACCATCTCCAGGATGACACTCAGAGTAAGTGTCTCAGGGTACTGGCAGGTCAAAAGAGACCTAGCTACCTCCCTGGCTCTTCCCTGATTCAACTTTTCTACACAGGGTGTTCTGCGTGTAGTGAACTGCCTAGACGAAAGAGGGCCCTAGGTCTCTGAGGGTCCGGTGCCTCTCCCAAAAGCCTGAAGTGTTCCACAGAAAACTGTGCTGTAGTGGAAGTTGCAATGCAAGCTGCCTTTCTCCTTGAGATACGGTGACTTAAGCTATGAGGTCCTAGAAGGACTTGTAAGCAGAGAGTTTTTCTCAGTACAGCTCAGACTAGGGCAACGAGGACGACTTCCACGGCATGCCTGACTTTCTAGAACCGTGTTCATGAAACCTTTCGGTAGTTGGGGATATCTAGCTCCCCGAGTAAAGCGTGCAGCGTGTTACCCTTCACTCGGCCTACCCAGGGGCATCCTGACGGGCCTACGGGTCTGACTGTGGCCCAGCAAGCCCAGGGAAGCCTTGGAGTACTCAGTGTCTTTGTATGGAAACGAGTGCTGCCGCGAGGCATTTAGGAGTCCTGAAAACCTTACTAGCGTTCATCTAACGCAGGAGAACTTCTAAGGCCTCATGGAAACTGTTGCACGCCTACCCCGCTACTTGGCATATCAGGGCCCACCTTCGAAGTGAGAGCTCCCTTTGAGTTTCCCTTTAGCTATGAAACAGGACAGGATGAGCTCTGACTCGGAAACTAAAATACCCTGTCTCTTCGTGTAACCTCTTTTTCCTCTAACAGTCATGCCTGCAATGAGTATAAGCCTGACAACAACAGGGTTTTTAAGGGAGCTTCAAGGCGCAGAAGAGGAGCTTTCAAGGTGGGAAAACAAGGCCAGTCCCATCAGGCACCATCTCCAGGTTGACACGCAGCGTAAGTGTCTCTGGCTTCTGGCAGGTCAAAAGAGACCTAGCTACCTCCCTGGCTCTTCCCTCATTCAACTTTTCTACACAGGGTGCTCTGCGTGTAGTGAACTGCCTAGACGAAAGAGTGCCCTAGGTCTCCTAGGGTCCTGTGCCTCTCCCAAAAGCCTGAATTGTTCCACAGAAAACAGTGTTGTAGTGGAAGTTGCAATGCAATCTGCCTTTAATCTTGAGATACGGTGACTTGTTATGAGGTCCTAGAAGGACTTGTAAGCAGAGAGTTTTTCTCAGTACAGCTGAGACTAGGGTAACGAGGACGATTTCCATGTTATGCTGGATTTTCTAGAACCGTGTTGATGAAACCTTTCTGTAGCTGGGGATACCTAGCTCCCCGAATGAAGCGTGCAGTGTGTTACCCTTTACTCCGCCTACCCATGGGCACCCTGACAGGCCTACGGGTCTGACTGTGGCCCAGCAAGCCCAGGGTAGCCTTGGAGTACTCAGTGTCCTTGTACGGAAACGAGTGCTGCCGCGAGGGGTCGAGGAGTCCTGAATACCTTACTAGCGTTCAACTAAAGCAAGAGAGCGACTAAGGCCTCATGGAAGCCTTTGCACGCCTACTCCGCTACATGGCATATCAGGGCCCTCCTTCGAAGCGAGGGCTCACTTTGAGTTTCCCTTTAGCTATAAAACAGGACAGGATGAGCTCTGAATCAGAAACTGAAATACCCTGTCTCTTCGTGTATCCTCTTTTTCCCTCACACAGCCATGCCTGCAATGAATATAAGGCTGACAACCACAGTGTTTTTAAGGGAGCTTCAAGGCGCAGAAGAGGAGCTTTCAAGGTGGGAAAACAAGGCCAGTCCCATCAGGCACCATCTCCAGGTTGACACGCAGCGTAAGTGTCTCTGGCTTCTGGCAGGTCCAAAGAGACCTAGCTACCTCCCTGGCTCTTCCCTCATTCAACTTTTCTACACAGGGTGCTCTGCGTGTAGCGAACTGCTTAGATGAAAGACTGCCCTAGGACTCCTAGGGTCCTGTGCCTCTCCCAAAAGCCTGAAGTGTTCCACACAAAACTGTGCTGTAGTGGAAGTTGCAATGCAAGCTGCCTTTCTCCTGGAGATACGGTGACTTCAGGTATGAGGTCCTAGAAGGACTTGTAAGCAGAGAGTTTTTCTCAGTACCGCTCAGAGTAGGGCAACGAGGACGAGTTTCATGGTATGCTGGACTTGCTAGGACCGTGTTCATGAAGCCGTTGGTGAACTGGGGATATCTAGCTCGCCCAAGGAAGAGTGCAGCGTGTGACTCTTCACTCGACCTACGTAGGGCCACCCTGAATGGCCTACGGGTCTGAGTGTGACCCAGCAATCCCAGGGGAGCCTCGGGGTACTCAGGGTCGCTGTACGGAAACGAGTGCTGCCGCGAGGGCTCTACGAGTCCTGAAAAGCTTACTAGCGTTCAACTAAAGCAGAAGAGCGACTAAGGCCTCCTGGAAGCTGCTGCACGCCTACTCCACTGCATGGCGTATCAGGGCCCTCCTTCGAAGCTAGGCCTCACTTTGAGTTTCCCTTTAGCTAGAGAACAGGACAGGATGAGCTCTGAATCAGAAACTGGAATACGTGTTTCTTCGTGAAACCTCTTTTTCCCTCTCACAGCCATGCCTGTCGTGAGTATAAGCCCGACACCAACAGTGTTTTTCAGCTAGCTTCTAGGCGCATAAAAGGAGCTTTCATGATGGGACAGCAAGGCTCGCCCCATCAGGTCCTGTTTCCAGATTGACACACAGCATAAGTAGCTGTGGTTTCTAAGAGGTCCAAAGAGACCTGGCTACCTACTTGGCTCTGCCCAGAATCAATTTTTCTGCACAGGGTGTTGTACGTGGAGTGAAGTGCCTAGACAATAGACTGCCCTAGGTCTCTAAGAGCCCTGTGCATGTCCCAAAGCCTGAAGTGTTACACAGAACACTGTGCTTTAGTGGAAGTTGGAATGCAAGCCGTCTTTCTCCTTGAGATACGGTGACTTCAGGTACGAGGTCCTCGAAGGACTTCAAAGCAGAGAGTTTTACTCAGTACAGCTCAGAATCGGCTGATGAGGCAGACTTCCATGGTTTGCTGGCCTTGCTAGAACCGTGTTCCTGAGGCTGATGGTGAGCTGAGGAAATCTAGCTTTCCCAAGAAAGAGTGCAGTTTGTTATCTTTCACTCGGCCTAAAAAGGGGCACACTGAAGGGCCTACGGGTCTGAGTGTGGCCCAGCAAGCCCAGGGGAGTCCTGGGGTACTCAGAGTTCTTGTACGCAAATGGGTACTGACACGAGTGGGCCTGGAGTCCTGAGAAGGAGTAGTACCTTTAAACTAATGCAGGACTGCGACTAAGGCCTCAAGGAAAATGCTGCACAACTACCCTTCTGGAGGGCAAATCAGAGCCTTAGGTCGAGGGTAGGGCGCACGTTGAGATTCCCCTTAGCTCTAGTGCAGGGCAGGATATGCTCCCCACCAGGGCCTGGAAGCACCCTCTTTCTTTCGAGAAAACTCATTTTCTTCCAGAGCCATGCCTGGAGTGAGGACAAGTCCGACAACCACAGTGTTTTTCAGGTAGCTTCAAGGCCGCATGAATGGAGCTTTCAAGACGGGAAAACAAGGCTTGTCTCCTAAGGCCGCCATTTCCAGGCTGACACGCAGAAGAAGCATCTGTGGTTTCTAGCAGGTCAAAAGAGACCTAGCTCCTCACTGGGTCCTTGGAGAATCAACTTTTCTATGCAGGGTGTTCTGCGTGTAGCGAACTGCCTAAATGAAAGAATTCCCTAGGTGTCCTGGGCTCCTGGGCATCTTCCAAAAGCCTGCGGCGTTACACCAGAAAGTGTGCTCTAGTTGCACTTGGACCACAAGCCGACTCTCTCCTAGAGGTTGGTTGACTTCAGCTAGGAGCTGGTAGAAGGAACTGTAAGCAAAGAGTTTCCCTCAGTACAGCTCGGACTACTGTAAGCAGGCAGACTGGCATGGCATGCTGCACCTACTACAACCGTGTTCCTGAGGCTGTTGGTGAGCTGAGGAAATCGAGCTCCCCCGAGGGAGCGTGCATCATGCTGCCCTTCACTCGGCACAGACACGGGGACTCCGAAGGGCCTACGTGTCTGAATGTTGATCTTCAACTCAGGGGAGCCTGGGGGTTACTCAGTGTCTTTGTACGGAAACGGGTGCAGACGCAAGGGAGCAGGAGTCCTGAGAAGATTAGTACCGTGAAACTAATGCAGAAGTGCGACTAAGGCCTCGTGGAAGCTGCGCACTCCTACCCTGCTGCATGGCATATCAGGGCCCTCCTTCGAAGTTAGGCCTCACTTTGAGATTCCCTTTAGCTATAGAACAGGACAGGATGAGCTCTGACCGAGAAACTGGGATACCCTGTTTCTTCGTGAAACCTCTTTTTCCCTCTCACAGCCATGCCTGCCGTGAGTATAAGGCTGACAACCACAGTGTTTTTAAGGGATCTTCAAGGCGCAGAAGAGGAGCTTTCAAGGTGGGAAAACAAGGCCCGTCCCATCAGGCACCATCTCCAGGATGACACTCAGAGTAAGTGTCTCAGGGTACTGGCAGGTCAAAAGAGACCTAGCTACCTCCCTGGCTCTTCCCTGATTCAACTTTTCTACACAGGGTGTTCTGCGTGTAGTGAACTGCCTAGACGAAAGAGGGCCCTAGGTCTCTGAGGGTCCGGTGCCTCTCCCAAAAGCCTGAAGTGTTCCACAGAAAACTGTGCTGTAGTGGAAGTTGCAATGCAAGCTGCCTTTCTCCTTGAGATACGGTGACTTAAGCTATGAGGTCCTAGAAGGACTTGTAAGCAGAGAGTTTTTCTCAGTACAGCTCAGACTAGGGCAACGAGGACGACTTCCACGGCATGCCTGACTTTCTAGAACCGTGTTCATGAAACCTTTCGGTAGTTGGGGATATCTAGCTCCCCGAGTAAAGCGTGCAGCGTGTTACCCTTCACTCGGCCTACCCAGGGGCATCCTGACGGGCCTACGGGTCTGACTGTGGCCCAGCAAGCCCAGGGAAGCCTTGGAGTACTCAGTGTCTTTGTATGGAAACGAGTGCTGCCGCGAGGCATTTAGGAGTCCTGAAAACCTTACTAGCGTTCATCTAACGCAGGAGAACTTCTAAGGCCTCATGGAAACTGTTGCACGCCTACCCCGCTACTTGGCATATCAGGGCCCACCTTCGAAGTGAGAGCTCCCTTTGAGTTTCCCTTTAGCTATGAAACAGGACAGGATGAGCTCTGACTCGGAAACTAAAATACCCTGTCTCTTCGTGTAACCTCTTTTTCCTCTAACAGTCATGCCTGCAATGAGTATAAGCCTGACAACAACAGGGTTTTTAAGGGAGCTTCAAGGCGCAGAAGAGGAGCTTTCAAGGTGGGAAAACAAGGCCAGTCCCATCAGGCACCATCTCCAGGTTGACACGCAGCGTAAGTGTCTCTGGCTTCTGGCAGGTCAAAAGAGACCTAGCTACCTCCCTGGCTCTTCCCTCATTCAACTTTTCTACACAGGGTGCTCTGCGTGTAGTGAACTGCCTAGACGAAAGAGTGCCCTAGGTCTCCTAGGGTCCTGTGCCTCTCCCAAAAGCCTGAATTGTTCCACAGAAAACAGTGTTGTAGTGGAAGTTGCAATGCAATCTGCCTTTAATCTTGAGATACGGTGACTTGTTATGAGGTCCTAGAAGGACTTGTAAGCAGAGAGTTTTTCTCAGTACAGCTGAGACTAGGGTAACGAGGACGATTTCCATGTTATGCTGGATTTTCTAGAACCGTGTTGATGAAACCTTTCTGTAGCTGGGGATACCTAGCTCCCCGAATGAAGCGTGCAGTGTGTTACCCTTTACTCCGCCTACCCATGGGCACCCTGACAGGCCTACGGGTCTGACTGTGGCCCAGCAAGCCCAGGGTAGCCTTGGAGTACTCAGTGTCCTTGTACGGAAACGAGTGCTGCCGCGAGGGGTCGAGGAGTCCTGAATACCTTACTAGCGTTCAACTAAAGCAAGAGAGCGACTAAGGCCTCATGGAAGCCTTTGCACGCCTACTCCGCTACATGGCATATCAGGGCCCTCCTTCGAAGCGAGGGCTCACTTTGAGTTTCCCTTTAGCTATAAAACAGGACAGGATGAGCTCTGAATCAGAAACTGAAATACCCTGTCTCTTCGTGTATCCTCTTTTTCCCTCACACAGCCATGCCTGCAATGAATATAAGGCTGACAACCACAGTGTTTTTAAGGGAGCTTCAAGGCGCAGAAGAGGAGCTTTCAAGGTGGGAAAACAAGGCCAGTCCCATCAGGCACCATCTCCAGGTTGACACGCAGCGTAAGTGTCTCTGGCTTCTGGCAGGTCCAAAGAGACCTAGCTACCTCCCTGGCTCTTCCCTCATTCAACTTTTCTACACAGGGTGCTCTGCGTGTAGCGAACTGCTTAGATGAAAGACTGCCCTAGGACTCCTAGGGTCCTGTGCCTCTCCCCAAAGCCTGAAGTGTTCCACACAAAACTGTGCTGTAGTGGAAGTTGCAATGCAAGCTGCCTTTCTCCTGGAGATACGGTGACTTCAGGTATGAGGTCCTAGAAGGACTTGTAAGCAGAGAGTTTTTCTCAGTACCGCTCAGAGTAGGGCAACGAGGACGAATTTCATGGTATGCTGGACTTGCTAGGACCGTGTTCATGAAGCCGTTGGTGAACTGGGGATATCTAGCTCGCCCAAGGAAGAGTGCAGCGTGTGACTCTTCACTCGACCTACGTAGGGCCACCCTGAATGGCCTACGGGTCTGAGTGTGACCCAGCAATCCCAGGGGAGCCTCGGGGTACTCAGGGTCGCTGTACGGAAACGAGTGCTGCCGCGAGGGCTCTACGAGTCCTGAAAAGCTTACTAGCGTTCAACTAAAGCAGAAGAGCGACTAAGGCCTCCTGGAAGCTGCTGCACGCCTACTCCACTGCATGGCGTATCAGGGCCCTCCTTCGAAGCTAGGCCTCACTTTGAGTTTCCCTTTAGCTAGAGAACAGGACAGGATGAGCTCTGAATCAGAAACTGGAATACGTGTTTCTTCGTGAAACCTCTTTTTCCCTCTCACAGCCATGCCTGTCGTGAGTATAAGCCCGACACCAACAGTGTTTTTCAGCTAGCTTCTAGGCGCATAAAAGGAGCTTTCATGATGGGACAGCAAGGCTCGCCCCATCAGGTCCTGTTTCCAGATTGACACACAGCATAAGTAGCTGTGGTTTCTAAGAGGTCCAAAGAGACCTGGCTACCTACTTGGCTCTGCCCAGAATCAATTTTTCTGCACAGGGTGTTGTACGTGGAGTGAAGTGCCTAGACAATAGACTGCCCTAGGTCTCTAAGAGCCCTGTGCATGTCCCAAAGCCTGAAGTGTTACACAGAACACTGTGCTTTAGTGGAAGTTGGAATGCAAGCCGTCTTTCTCCTTGAGATACGGTGACTTCAGGTACGAGGTCCTCGAAGGACTTCAAAGCAGAGAGTTTTACTCAGTACAGCTCAGAATCGGCTGATGAGGCAGACTTCCATGGTTTGCTGGCCTTGCTAGAACCGTGTTCCTGAGGCTGATGGTGAGCTGAGGAAATCTAGCTTTCCCAAGAAAGAGTGCAGTTTGTTATCTTTCACTCGGCCTAAAAAGGGGCACACTGAAGGGCCTACGGGTCTGAGTGTGGCCCAGCAAGCCCAGGGGAGTCCTGGGGTACTCAGAGTTCTTGTACGCAAATGGGTACTGACACGAGTGGGCCTGGAGTCCTGAGAAGGAGTAGTACCTTTAAACTAATGCAGGACTGCGACTAAGGCCTCAAGGAAAATGCTGCACAACTACCCTTCTGGAGGGCAAATCAGAGCCTTAGGTCGAGGGTAGGGCGCACGTTGAGATTCCCCTTAGCTCTAGTGCAGGGCAGGATATGCTCCCCACCAGGGCCTGGAAGCACCCTCTTTCTTTCGAGAAAACTCATTTTCTTCCAGAGCCATGCCTGGAGTGAGGACAAGTCCGACAACCACAGTGTTTTTCAGGTAGCTTCAAGGCCGCATGAATGGAGCTTTCAAGACGGGAAAACAAGGCTTGTCTCCTAAGGCCGCCATTTCCAGGCTGACACGCAGAAGAAGCATCTGTGGTTTCTAGCAGGTCAAAAGAGACCTAGCTCCTCACTGGGTCCTTGGAGAATCAACTTTTCTATGCAGGGTGTTCTGCGTGTAGCGAACTGCCTAAATGAAAGAATTCCCTAGGTGTCCTGGGCTCCTGGGCATCTTCCAAAAGCCTGCGGCGTTACACCAGAAAGTGTGCTCTAGTTGCACTTGGACCACAAGCCGACTCTCTCCTAGAGGTTGGTTGACTTCAGCTAGGAGCTGGTAGAAGGAACTGTAAGCAAAGAGTTTCCCTCAGTACAGCTCGGACTACTGTAAGCAGGCAGACTGGCATGGCATGCTGCACCTACTACAACCGTGTTCCTGAGGCTGTTGGTGAGCTGAGGAAATCGAGCTCCCCCGAGGGAGCGTGCATCATGCTGCCCTTCACTCGGCACAGACACGGGGACTCCGAAGGGCCTACGTGTCTGAATGTTGATCTTCAACTCAGGGGAGCCTGGGGGTTACTCAGTGTCTTTGTACGGAAACGGGTGCAGACGCAAGGGAGCAGGAGTCCTGAGAAGATTAGTACCGTGAAACTAATGCAGAAGTGCGACTAAGGCCTCGTGGAAGCTGCGCACTCCTACCCTGCTGCATGGCATATCAGGGCCCTCCTTCGAAGTTAGGCCTCACTTTGAGATTCCCTTTAGCTATAGAACAGGACAGGATGAGCTCTGACCGAGAAACTGGGATACCCTGTTTCTTCGTGAAACCTCTTTTTCCCTCTCACAGCCATGCCTGCCGTGAGTATAAGGCTGACAACCACAGTGTTTTTAAGGGATCTTCAAGGCGCAGAAGAGGAGCTTTCAAGGTGGGAAAACAAGGCCCGTCCCATCAGGCACCATCTCCAGGATGACACTCAGAGTAAGTGTCTCAGGGTACTGGCAGGTCAAAAGAGACCTAGCTACCTCCCTGGCTCTTCCCTGATTCAACTTTTCTACACAGGGTGTTCTGCGTGTAGTGAACTGCCTAGACGAAAGAGGGCCCTAGGTCTCTGAGGGTCCGGTGCCTCTCCCAAAAGCCTGAAGTGTTCCACAGAAAACTGTGCTGTAGTGGAAGTTGCAATGCAAGCTGCCTTTCTCCTTGAGATACGGTGACTTAAGCTATGAGGTCCTAGAAGGACTTGTAAGCAGAGAGTTTTTCTCAGTACAGCTCAGACTAGGGCAACGAGGACGACTTCCACGGCATGCCTGACTTTCTAGAACCGTGTTCATGAAACCTTTCGGTAGTTGGGGATATCTAGCTCCCCGAGTAAAGCGTGCAGCGTGTTACCCTTCACTCGGCCTACCCAGGGGCATCCTGACGGGCCTACGGGTCTGACTGTGGCCCAGCAAGCCCAGGGAAGCCTTGGAGTACTCAGTGTCTTTGTATGGAAACGAGTGCTGCCGCGAGGCATTTAGGAGTCCTGAAAACCTTACTAGCGTTCATCTAACGCAGGAGAACTTCTAAGGCCTCATGGAAACTGTTGCACGCCTACCCCGCTACTTGGCATATCAGGGCCCACCTTCGAAGTGAGAGCTCCCTTTGAGTTTCCCTTTAGCTATGAAACAGGACAGGATGAGCTCTGACTCGGAAACTAAAATACCCTGTCTCTTCGTGTAACCTCTTTTTCCTCTAACAGTCATGCCTGCAATGAGTATAAGCCTGACAACAACAGGGTTTTTAAGGGAGCTTCAAGGCGCAGAAGAGGAGCTTTCAAGGTGGGAAAACAAGGCCAGTCCCATCAGGCACCATCTCCAGGTTGACACGCAGCGTAAGTGTCTCTGGCTTCTGGCAGGTCAAAAGAGACCTAGCTACCTCCCTGGCTCTTCCCTCATTCAACTTTTCTACACAGGGTGCTCTGCGTGTAGTGAACTGCCTAGACGAAAGAGTGCCCTAGGTCTCCTAGGGTCCTGTGCCTCTCCCAAAAGCCTGAATTGTTCCACAGAAAACAGTGTTGTAGTGGAAGTTGCAATGCAATCTGCCTTTAATCTTGAGATACGGTGACTTGTTATGAGGTCCTAGAAGGACTTGTAAGCAGAGAGTTTTTCTCAGTACAGCTGAGACTAGGGTAACGAGGACGATTTCCATGTTATGCTGGATTTTCTAGAACCGTGTTGATGAAACCTTTCTGTAGCTGGGGATACCTAGCTCCCCGAATGAAGCGTGCAGTGTGTTACCCTTTACTCCGCCTACCCATGGGCACCCTGACAGGCCTACGGGTCTGACTGTGGCCCAGCAAGCCCAGGGTAGCCTTGGAGTACTCAGTGTCCTTGTACGGAAACGAGTGCTGCCGCGAGGGGTCGAGGAGTCCTGAATACCTTACTAGCGTTCAACTAAAGCAAGAGAGCGACTAAGGCCTCATGGAAGCCTTTGCACGCCTACTCCGCTACATGGCATATCAGGGCCCTCCTTCGAAGCGAGGGCTCACTTTGAGTTTCCCTTTAGCTATAAAACAGGACAGGATGAGCTCTGAATCAGAAACTGAAATACCCTGTCTCTTCGTGTATCCTCTTTTTCCCTCACACAGCCATGCCTGCAATGAATATAAGGCTGACAACCACAGTGTTTTTAAGGGAGCTTCAAGGCGCAGAAGAGGAGCTTTCAAGGTGGGAAAACAAGGCCAGTCCCATCAGGCACCATCTCCAGGTTGACACGCAGCGTAAGTGTCTCTGGCTTCTGGCAGGTCCAAAGAGACCTAGCTACCTCCCTGGCTCTTCCCTCATTCAACTTTTCTACACAGGGTGCTCTGCGTGTAGCGAACTGCTTAGATGAAAGACTGCCCTAGGACTCCTAGGGTCCTGTGCCTCTCCCCAAAGCCTGAAGTGTTCCACACAAAACTGTGCTGTAGTGGAAGTTGCAATGCAAGCTGCCTTTCTCCTGGAGATACGGTGACTTCAGGTATGAGGTCCTAGAAGGACTTGTAAGCAGAGAGTTTTTCTCAGTACCGCTCAGAGTAGGGCAACGAGGACGAATTTCATGGTATGCTGGACTTGCTAGGACCGTGTTCATGAAGCCGTTGGTGAACTGGGGATATCTAGCTCGCCCAAGGAAGAGTGCAGCGTGTGACTCTTCACTCGACCTACGTAGGGCCACCCTGAATGGCCTACGGGTCTGAGTGTGACCCAGCAATCCCAGGGGAGCCTCGGGGTACTCAGGGTCGCTGTACGGAAACGAGTGCTGCCGCGAGGGCTCTACGAGTCCTGAAAAGCTTACTAGCGTTCAACTAAAGCAGAAGAGCGACTAAGGCCTCCTGGAAGCTGCTGCACGCCTACTCCACTGCATGGCGTATCAGGGCCCTCCTTCGAAGCTAGGCCTCACTTTGAGTTTCCCTTTAGCTAGAGAACAGGACAGGATGAGCTCTGAATCAGAAACTGGAATACGTGTTTCTTCGTGAAACCTCTTTTTCCCTCTCACAGCCATGCCTGTCGTGAGTATAAGCCCGACACCAACAGTGTTTTTCAGCTAGCTTCTAGGCGCATAAAAGGAGCTTTCATGATGGGACAGCAAGGCTCGCCCCATCAGGTCCTGTTTCCAGATTGACACACAGCATAAGTAGCTGTGGTTTCTAAGAGGTCCAAAGAGACCTGGCTACCTACTTGGCTCTGCCCAGAATCAATTTTTCTGCACAGGGTGTTGTACGTGGAGTGAAGTGCCTAGACAATAGACTGCCCTAGGTCTCTAAGAGCCCTGTGCATGTCCCAAAGCCTGAAGTGTTACACAGAACACTGTGCTTTAGTGGAAGTTGGAATGCAAGCCGTCTTTCTCCTTGAGATACGGTGACTTCAGGTACGAGGTCCTCGAAGGACTTCAAAGCAGAGAGTTTTACTCAGTACAGCTCAGAATCGGCTGATGAGGCAGACTTCCATGGTTTGCTGGCCTTGCTAGAACCGTGTTCCTGAGGCTGATGGTGAGCTGAGGAAATCTAGCTTTCCCAAGAAAGAGTGCAGTTTGTTATCTTTCACTCGGCCTAAAAAGGGGCACACTGAAGGGCCTACGGGTCTGAGTGTGGCCCAGCAAGCCCAGGGGAGTCCTGGGGTACTCAGAGTTCTTGTACGCAAATGGGTACTGACACGAGTGGGCCTGGAGTCCTGAGAAGGAGTAGTACCTTTAAACTAATGCAGGACTGCGACTAAGGCCTCAAGGAAAATGCTGCACAACTACCCTTCTGGAGGGCAAATCAGAGCCTTAGGTCGAGGGTAGGGCGCACGTTGAGATTCCCCTTAGCTCTAGTGCAGGGCAGGATATGCTCCCCACCAGGGCCTGGAAGCACCCTCTTTCTTTCGAGAAAACTCATTTTCTTCCAGAGCCATGCCTGGAGTGAGGACAAGTCCGACAACCACAGTGTTTTTCAGGTAGCTTCAAGGCCGCATGAATGGAGCTTTCAAGACGGGAAAACAAGGCTTGTCTCCTAAGGCCGCCATTTCCAGGCTGACACGCAGAAGAAGCATCTGTGGTTTCTAGCAGGTCAAAAGAGACCTAGCTCCTCACTGGGTCCTTGGAGAATCAACTTTTCTATGCAGGGTGTTCTGCGTGTAGCGAACTGCCTAAATGAAAGAATTCCCTAGGTGTCCTGGGCTCCTGGGCATCTTCCAAAAGCCTGCGGCGTTACACCAGAAAGTGTGCTCTAGTTGCACTTGGACCACAAGCCGACTCTCTCCTAGAGGTTGGTTGACTTCAGCTAGGAGCTGGTAGAAGGAACTGTAAGCAAAGAGTTTCCCTCAGTACAGCTCGGACTACTGTAAGCAGGCAGACTGGCATGGCATGCTGCACCTACTACAACCGTGTTCCTGAGGCTGTTGGTGAGCTGAGGAAATCGAGCTCCCCCGAGGGAGCGTGCATCATGCTGCCCTTCACTCGGCACAGACACGGGGACTCCGAAGGGCCTACGTGTCTGAATGTTGATCTTCAACTCAGGGGAGCCTGGGGGTTACTCAGTGTCTTTGTACGGAAACGGGTGCAGACGCAAGGGAGCAGGAGTCCTGAGAAGATTAGTACCGTGAAACTAATGCAGAAGTGCGACTAAGGCCTCGTGGAAGCTGCGCACTCCTACCCTGCTGCATGGCATATCAGGGCCCTCCTTCGAAGTTAGGCCTCACTTTGAGATTCCCTTTAGCTATAGAACAGGACAGGATGAGCTCTGACCGAGAAACTGGGATACCCTGTTTCTTCGTGAAACCTCTTTTTCCCTCTCACAGCCATGCCTGCCGTGAGTATAAGGCTGACAACCACAGTGTTTTTAAGGGATCTTCAAGGCGCAGAAGAGGAGCTTTCAAGGTGGGAAAACAAGGCCCGTCCCATCAGGCACCATCTCCAGGATGACACTCAGAGTAAGTGTCTCAGGGTACTGGCAGGTCAAAAGAGACCTAGCTACCTCCCTGGCTCTTCCCTGATTCAACTTTTCTACACAGGGTGTTCTGCGTGTAGTGAACTGCCTAGACGAAAGAGGGCCCTAGGTCTCTGAGGGTCCGGTGCCTCTCCCAAAAGCCTGAAGTGTTCCACAGAAAACTGTGCTGTAGTGGAAGTTGCAATGCAAGCTGCCTTTCTCCTTGAGATACGGTGACTTAAGCTATGAGGTCCTAGAAGGACTTGTAAGCAGAGAGTTTTTCTCAGTACAGCTCAGACTAGGGCAACGAGGACGACTTCCACGGCATGCCTGACTTTCTAGAACCGTGTTCATGAAACCTTTCGGTAGTTGGGGATATCTAGCTCCCCGAGTAAAGCGTGCAGCGTGTTACCCTTCACTCGGCCTACCCAGGGGCATCCTGACGGGCCTACGGGTCTGACTGTGGCCCAGCAAGCCCAGGGAAGCCTTGGAGTACTCAGTGTCTTTGTATGGAAACGAGTGCTGCCGCGAGGCATTTAGGAGTCCTGAAAACCTTACTAGCGTTCATCTAACGCAGGAGAACTTCTAAGGCCTCATGGAAACTGTTGCACGCCTACCCCGCTACTTGGCATATCAGGGCCCACCTTCGAAGTGAGAGCTCCCTTTGAGTTTCCCTTTAGCTATGAAACAGGACAGGATGAGCTCTGACTCGGAAACTAAAATACCCTGTCTCTTCGTGTAACCTCTTTTTCCTCTAACAGTCATGCCTGCAATGAGTATAAGCCTGACAACAACAGGGTTTTTAAGGGAGCTTCAAGGCGCAGAAGAGGAGCTTTCAAGGTGGGAAAACAAGGCCAGTCCCATCAGGCACCATCTCCAGGTTGACACGCAGCGTAAGTGTCTCTGGCTTCTGGCAGGTCAAAAGAGACCTAGCTACCTCCCTGGCTCTTCCCTCATTCAACTTTTCTACACAGGGTGCTCTGCGTGTAGTGAACTGCCTAGACGAAAGAGTGCCCTAGGTCTCCTAGGGTCCTGTGCCTCTCCCAAAAGCCTGAATTGTTCCACAGAAAACAGTGTTGTAGTGGAAGTTGCAATGCAATCTGCCTTTAATCTTGAGATACGGTGACTTGTTATGAGGTCCTAGAAGGACTTGTAAGCAGAGAGTTTTTCTCAGTACAGCTGAGACTAGGGTAACGAGGACGATTTCCATGTTATGCTGGATTTTCTAGAACCGTGTTGATGAAACCTTTCTGTAGCTGGGGATACCTAGCTCCCCGAATGAAGCGTGCAGTGTGTTACCCTTTACTCCGCCTACCCATGGGCACCCTGACAGGCCTACGGGTCTGACTGTGGCCCAGCAAGCCCAGGGTAGCCTTGGAGTACTCAGTGTCCTTGTACGGAAACGAGTGCTGCCGCGAGGGGTCGAGGAGTCCTGAATACCTTACTAGCGTTCAACTAAAGCAAGAGAGCGACTAAGGCCTCATGGAAGCCTTTGCACGCCTACTCCGCTACATGGCATATCAGGGCCCTCCTTCGAAGCGAGGGCTCACTTTGAGTTTCCCTTTAGCTATAAAACAGGACAGGATGAGCTCTGAATCAGAAACTGAAATACCCTGTCTCTTCGTGTATCCTCTTTTTCCCTCACACAGCCATGCCTGCAATGAATATAAGGCTGACAACCACAGTGTTTTTAAGGGAGCTTCAAGGCGCAGAAGAGGAGCTTTCAAGGTGGGAAAACAAGGCCAGTCCCATCAGGCACCATCTCCAGGTTGACACGCAGCGTAAGTGTCTCTGGCTTCTGGCAGGTCCAAAGAGACCTAGCTACCTCCCTGGCTCTTCCCTCATTCAACTTTTCTACACAGGGTGCTCTGCGTGTAGCGAACTGCTTAGATGAAAGACTGCCCTAGGACTCCTAGGGTCCTGTGCCTCTCCCAAAAGCCTGAAGTGTTCCACACAAAACTGTGCTGTAGTGGAAGTTGCAATGCAAGCTGCCTTTCTCCTGGAGATACGGTGACTTCAGGTATGAGGTCCTAGAAGGACTTGTAAGCAGAGAGTTTTTCTCAGTACCGCTCAGAGTAGGGCAACGAGGACGAGTTTCATGGTATGCTGGACTTGCTAGGACCGTGTTCATGAAGCCGTTGGTGAACTGGGGATATCTAGCTCGCCCAAGGAAGAGTGCAGCGTGTGACTCTTCACTCGACCTACGTAGGGCCACCCTGAATGGCCTACGGGTCTGAGTGTGACCCAGCAATCCCAGGGGAGCCTCGGGGTACTCAGGGTCGCTGTACGGAAACGAGTGCTGCCGCGAGGGCTCTACGAGTCCTGAAAAGCTTACTAGCGTTCAACTAAAGCAGAAGAGCGACTAAGGCCTCCTGGAAGCTGCTGCACGCCTACTCCACTGCATGGCGTATCAGGGCCCTCCTTCGAAGCTAGGCCTCACTTTGAGTTTCCCTTTAGCTAGAGAACAGGACAGGATGAGCTCTGAATCAGAAACTGGAATACGTGTTTCTTCGTGAAACCTCTTTTTCCCTCTCACAGCCATGCCTGTCGTGAGTATAAGCCCGACACCAACAGTGTTTTTCAGCTAGCTTCTAGGCGCATAAAAGGAGCTTTCATGATGGGACAGCAAGGCTCGCCCCATCAGGTCCTGTTTCCAGATTGACACACAGCATAAGTAGCTGTGGTTTCTAAGAGGTCCAAAGAGACCTGGCTACCTACTTGGCTCTGCCCAGAATCAATTTTTCTGCACAGGGTGTTGTACGTGGAGTGAAGTGCCTAGACAATAGACTGCCCTAGGTCTCTAAGAGCCCTGTGCATGTCCCAAAGCCTGAAGTGTTACACAGAACACTGTGCTTTAGTGGAAGTTGGAATGCAAGCCGTCTTTCTCCTTGAGATACGGTGACTTCAGGTACGAGGTCCTCGAAGGACTTCAAAGCAGAGAGTTTTACTCAGTACAGCTCAGAATCGGCTGATGAGGCAGACTTCCATGGTTTGCTGGCCTTGCTAGAACCGTGTTCCTGAGGCTGATGGTGAGCTGAGGAAATCTAGCTTTCCCAAGAAAGAGTGCAGTTTGTTATCTTTCACTCGGCCTAAAAAGGGGCACACTGAAGGGCCTACGGGTCTGAGTGTGGCCCAGCAAGCCCAGGGGAGTCCTGGGGTACTCAGAGTTCTTGTACGCAAATGGGTACTGACACGAGTGGGCCTGGAGTCCTGAGAAGGAGTAGTACCTTTAAACTAATGCAGGACTGCGACTAAGGCCTCAAGGAAAATGCTGCACAACTACCCTTCTGGAGGGCAAATCAGAGCCTTAGGTCGAGGGTAGGGCGCACGTTGAGATTCCCCTTAGCTCTAGTGCAGGGCAGGATATGCTCCCCACCAGGGCCTGGAAGCACCCTCTTTCTTTCGAGAAAACTCATTTTCTTCCAGAGCCATGCCTGGAGTGAGGACAAGTCCGACAACCACAGTGTTTTTCAGGTAGCTTCAAGGCCGCATGAATGGAGCTTTCAAGACGGGAAAACAAGGCTTGTCTCCTAAGGCCGCCATTTCCAGGCTGACACGCAGAAGAAGCATCTGTGGTTTCTAGCAGGTCAAAAGAGACCTAGCTCCTCACTGGGTCCTTGGAGAATCAACTTTTCTATGCAGGGTGTTCTGCGTGTAGCGAACTGCCTAAATGAAAGAATTCCCTAGGTGTCCTGGGCTCCTGGGCATCTTCCAAAAGCCTGCGGCGTTACACCAGAAAGTGTGCTCTAGTTGCACTTGGACCACAAGCCGACTCTCTCCTAGAGGTTGGTTGACTTCAGCTAGGAGCTGGTAGAAGGAACTGTAAGCAAAGAGTTTCCCTCAGTACAGCTCGGACTACTGTAAGCAGGCAGACTGGCATGGCATGCTGCACCTACTACAACCGTGTTCCTGAGGCTGTTGGTGAGCTGAGGAAATCGAGCTCCCCCGAGGGAGCGTGCATCATGCTGCCCTTCACTCGGCACAGACACGGGGACTCCGAAGGGCCTACGTGTCTGAATGTTGATCTTCAACTCAGGGGAGCCTGGGGGTTACTCAGTGTCTTTGTACGGAAACGGGTGCAGACGCAAGGGAGCAGGAGTCCTGAGAAGATTAGTACCGTGAAACTAATGCAGAAGTGCGACTAAGGCCTCGTGGAAGCTGCGCACTCCTACCCTGCTGCATGGCATATCAGGGCCCTCCTTCGAAGTTAGGCCTCACTTTGAGATTCCCTTTAGCTATAGAACAGGACAGGATGAGCTCTGACCGAGAAACTGGGATACCCTGTTTCTTCGTGAAACCTCTTTTTCCCTCTCACAGCCATGCCTGCCGTGAGTATAAGGCTGACAACCACAGTGTTTTTAAGGGATCTTCAAGGCGCAGAAGAGGAGCTTTCAAGGTGGGAAAACAAGGCCCGTCCCATCAGGCACCATCTCCAGGATGACACTCAGAGTAAGTGTCTCAGGGTACTGGCAGGTCAAAAGAGACCTAGCTACCTCCCTGGCTCTTCCCTGATTCAACTTTTCTACACAGGGTGTTCTGCGTGTAGTGAACTGCCTAGACGAAAGAGGGCCCTAGGTCTCTGAGGGTCCGGTGCCTCTCCCAAAAGCCTGAAGTGTTCCACAGAAAACTGTGCTGTAGTGGAAGTTGCAATGCAAGCTGCCTTTCTCCTTGAGATACGGTGACTTAAGCTATGAGGTCCTAGAAGGACTTGTAAGCAGAGAGTTTTTCTCAGTACAGCTCAGACTAGGGCAACGAGGACGACTTCCACGGCATGCCTGACTTTCTAGAACCGTGTTCATGAAACCTTTCGGTAGTTGGGGATATCTAGCTCCCCGAGTAAAGCGTGCAGCGTGTTACCCTTCACTCGGCCTACCCAGGGGCATCCTGACGGGCCTACGGGTCTGACTGTGGCCCAGCAAGCCCAGGGAAGCCTTGGAGTACTCAGTGTCTTTGTATGGAAACGAGTGCTGCCGCGAGGCATTTAGGAGTCCTGAAAACCTTACTAGCGTTCATCTAACGCAGGAGAACTTCTAAGGCCTCATGGAAACTGTTGCACGCCTACCCCGCTACTTGGCATATCAGGGCCCACCTTCGAAGTGAGAGCTCCCTTTGAGTTTCCCTTTAGCTATGAAACAGGACAGGATGAGCTCTGACTCGGAAACTAAAATACCCTGTCTCTTCGTGTAACCTCTTTTTCCTCTAACAGTCATGCCTGCAATGAGTATAAGCCTGACAACAACAGGGTTTTTAAGGGAGCTTCAAGGCGCAGAAGAGGAGCTTTCAAGGTGGGAAAACAAGGCCAGTCCCATCAGGCACCATCTCCAGGTTGACACGCAGCGTAAGTGTCTCTGGCTTCTGGCAGGTCAAAAGAGACCTAGCTACCTCCCTGGCTCTTCCCTCATTCAACTTTTCTACACAGGGTGCTCTGCGTGTAGTGAACTGCCTAGACGAAAGAGTGCCCTAGGTCTCCTAGGGTCCTGTGCCTCTCCCAAAAGCCTGAATTGTTCCACAGAAAACAGTGTTGTAGTGGAAGTTGCAATGCAATCTGCCTTTAATCTTGAGATACGGTGACTTGTTATGAGGTCCTAGAAGGACTTGTAAGCAGAGAGTTTTTCTCAGTACAGCTGAGACTAGGGTAACGAGGACGATTTCCATGTTATGCTGGATTTTCTAGAACCGTGTTGATGAAACCTTTCTGTAGCTGGGGATACCTAGCTCCCCGAATGAAGCGTGCAGTGTGTTACCCTTTACTCCGCCTACCCATGGGCACCCTGACAGGCCTACGGGTCTGACTGTGGCCCAGCAAGCCCAGGGTAGCCTTGGAGTACTCAGTGTCCTTGTACGGAAACGAGTGCTGCCGCGAGGGGTCGAGGAGTCCTGAATACCTTACTAGCGTTCAACTAAAGCAAGAGAGCGACTAAGGCCTCATGGAAGCCTTTGCACGCCTACTCCGCTACATGGCATATCAGGGCCCTCCTTCGAAGCGAGGGCTCACTTTGAGTTTCCCTTTAGCTATAAAACAGGACAGGATGAGCTCTGAATCAGAAACTGAAATACCCTGTCTCTTCGTGTATCCTCTTTTTCCCTCACACAGCCATGCCTGCAATGAATATAAGGCTGACAACCACAGTGTTTTTAAGGGAGCTTCAAGGCGCAGAAGAGGAGCTTTCAAGGTGGGAAAACAAGGCCAGTCCCATCAGGCACCATCTCCAGGTTGACACGCAGCGTAAGTGTCTCTGGCTTCTGGCAGGTCCAAAGAGACCTAGCTACCTCCCTGGCTCTTCCCTCATTCAACTTTTCTACACAGGGTGCTCTGCGTGTAGCGAACTGCTTAGATGAAAGACTGCCCTAGGACTCCTAGGGTCCTGTGCCTCTCCCCAAAGCCTGAAGTGTTCCACACAAAACTGTGCTGTAGTGGAAGTTGCAATGCAAGCTGCCTTTCTCCTGGAGATACGGTGACTTCAGGTATGAGGTCCTAGAAGGACTTGTAAGCAGAGAGTTTTTCTCAGTACCGCTCAGAGTAGGGCAACGAGGACGAATTTCATGGTATGCTGGACTTGCTAGGACCGTGTTCATGAAGCCGTTGGTGAACTGGGGATATCTAGCTCGCCCAAGGAAGAGTGCAGCGTGTGACTCTTCACTCGACCTACGTAGGGCCACCCTGAATGGCCTACGGGTCTGAGTGTGACCCAGCAATCCCAGGGGAGCCTCGGGGTACTCAGGGTCGCTGTACGGAAACGAGTGCTGCCGCGAGGGCTCTACGAGTCCTGAAAAGCTTACTAGCGTTCAACTAAAGCAGAAGAGCGACTAAGGCCTCCTGGAAGCTGCTGCACGCCTACTCCACTGCATGGCGTATCAGGGCCCTCCTTCGAAGCTAGGCCTCACTTTGAGTTTCCCTTTAGCTAGAGAACAGGACAGGATGAGCTCTGAATCAGAAACTGGAATACGTGTTTCTTCGTGAAACCTCTTTTTCCCTCTCACAGCCATGCCTGTCGTGAGTATAAGCCCGACACCAACAGTGTTTTTCAGCTAGCTTCTAGGCGCATAAAAGGAGCTTTCATGATGGGACAGCAAGGCTCGCCCCATCAGGTCCTGTTTCCAGATTGACACACAGCATAAGTAGCTGTGGTTTCTAAGAGGTCCAAAGAGACCTGGCTACCTACTTGGCTCTGCCCAGAATCAATTTTTCTGCACAGGGTGTTGTACGTGGAGTGAAGTGCCTAGACAATAGACTGCCCTAGGTCTCTAAGAGCCCTGTGCATGTCCCAAAGCCTGAAGTGTTACACAGAACACTGTGCTTTAGTGGAAGTTGGAATGCAAGCCGTCTTTCTCCTTGAGATACGGTGACTTCAGGTACGAGGTCCTCGAAGGACTTCAAAGCAGAGAGTTTTACTCAGTACAGCTCAGAATCGGCTGATGAGGCAGACTTCCATGGTTTGCTGGCCTTGCTAGAACCGTGTTCCTGAGGCTGATGGTGAGCTGAGGAAATCTAGCTTTCCCAAGAAAGAGTGCAGTTTGTTATCTTTCACTCGGCCTAAAAAGGGGCACACTGAAGGGCCTACGGGTCTGAGTGTGGCCCAGCAAGCCCAGGGGAGTCCTGGGGTACTCAGAGTTCTTGTACGCAAATGGGTACTGACACGAGTGGGCCTGGAGTCCTGAGAAGGAGTAGTACCTTTAAACTAATGCAGGACTGCGACTAAGGCCTCAAGGAAAATGCTGCACAACTACCCTTCTGGAGGGCAAATCAGAGCCTTAGGTCGAGGGTAGGGCGCACGTTGAGATTCCCCTTAGCTCTAGTGCAGGGCAGGATATGCTCCCCACCAGGGCCTGGAAGCACCCTCTTTCTTTCGAGAAAACTCATTTTCTTCCAGAGCCATGCCTGGAGTGAGGACAAGTCCGACAACCACAGTGTTTTTCAGGTAGCTTCAAGGCCGCATGAATGGAGCTTTCAAGACGGGAAAACAAGGCTTGTCTCCTAAGGCCGCCATTTCCAGGCTGACACGCAGAAGAAGCATCTGTGGTTTCTAGCAGGTCAAAAGAGACCTAGCTCCTCACTGGGTCCTTGGAGAATCAACTTTTCTATGCAGGGTGTTCTGCGTGTAGCGAACTGCCTAAATGAAAGAATTCCCTAGGTGTCCTGGGCTCCTGGGCATCTTCCAAAAGCCTGCGGCGTTACACCAGAAAGTGTGCTCTAGTTGCACTTGGACCACAAGCCGACTCTCTCCTAGAGGTTGGTTGACTTCAGCTAGGAGCTGGTAGAAGGAACTGTAAGCAAAGAGTTTCCCTCAGTACAGCTCGGACTACTGTAAGCAGGCAGACTGGCATGGCATGCTGCACCTACTACAACCGTGTTCCTGAGGCTGTTGGTGAGCTGAGGAAATCGAGCTCCCCTGAGGGAGCGTGCATCATGCTGCCCTTCACTCGGCACAGACACGGGGACTCCGAAGGGCCTACGTGTCTGAATGTTGATCTTCAACTCAGGGGAGCCTGGGGGTTACTCAGTGTCTTTGTACAGAAACGGGTGCAGACGCAAGGGAGCAGGAGTCCTGAGAAGATTAGTACCGTGAAACTAATGCAGAAGTGCGACTAAGGCCTCGTGGAAGCTGCGCACTCCTACCCTGCTGCATGGCATATCAGGGCCCTCCTTCGAAGTTAGGCCTCACTTTGAGATTCCCTTTAGCTATAGAACAGGACAGGATGAGCTCTGACCGAGAAACTGGGATACCCTGTTTCTTCGTGAAACCTCTTTTTCCCTCTCACAGCCATGCCTGCCGTGAGTATAAGGCTGACAACCACAGTGTTTTTAAGGGATCTTCAAGGCGCAGAAGAGGAGCTTTCAAGGTGGGAAAACAAGGCCCGTCCCATCAGGCACCATCTCCAGGATGACACTCAGAGTAAGTGTCTCAGGGTACTGGCAGGTCAAAAGAGACCTAGCTACCTCCCTGGCTCTTCCCTGATTCAACTTTTCTACACAGGGTGTTCTGCGTGTAGTGAACTGCCTAGACGAAAGAGGGCCCTAGGTCTCTGAGGGTCCGGTGCCTCTCCCAAAAGCCTGAAGTGTTCCACAGAAAACTGTGCTGTAGTGGAAGTTGCAATGCAAGCTGCCTTTCTCCTTGAGATACGGTGACTTAAGCTATGAGGTCCTAGAAGGACTTGTAAGCAGAGAGTTTTTCTCAGTACAGCTCAGACTAGGGCAACGAGGACGACTTCCACGGCATGCCTGACTTTCTAGAACCGTGTTCATGAAACCTTTCGGTAGTTGGGGATATCTAGCTCCCCGAGTAAAGCGTGCAGCGTGTTACCCTTCACTCGGCCTACCCAGGGGCATCCTGACGGGCCTACGGGTCTGACTGTGGCCCAGCAAGCCCAGGGAAGCCTTGGAGTACTCAGTGTCTTTGTATGGAAACGAGTGCTGCCGCGAGGCATTTAGGAGTCCTGAAAACCTTACTAGCGTTCATCTAACGCAGGAGAACTTCTAAGGCCTCATGGAAACTGTTGCACGCCTACCCCGCTACTTGGCATATCAGGGCCCACCTTCGAAGTGAGAGCTCCCTTTGAGTTTCCCTTTAGCTATGAAACACGACAGGATGAGCTCTGACTCGGAAACTAAAATACCCTGTCTCTTCGTGTAACCTCTTTTTCCTCTAACAGTCATGCCTGCAATGAGTATAAGCCTGACAACAACAGGGTTTTTAAGGGAGCTTCAAGGCGCAGAAGAGGAGCTTTCAAGGTGGGAAAACAAGGCCAGTCCCATCAGGCACCATCTCCAGGTTGACACGCAGCGTAAGTGTCTCTGGCTTCTGGCAGGTCCAAAGAGACCTAGCTACCTCCCTGGCTCTTCCCTCATTCAACTTTTCTACACAGGGTGCTCTGCGTGTAGTGAACTGCCTAGACGAAAGAGTGCCCTAGGTCTCCTAGGGTCCTGTGCCTCTCCCAAAAGCCTGAATTGTTCCACAGAAAACAGTGTTGTAGTGGAAGTTGCAATGCAATCTGCCTTTAATCTTGAGATACGGTGACTTGTTATGAGGTCCTAGAAGGACTTGTAAGCAGAGAGTTTTTCTCAGTACAGCTGAGACTAGGGTAACGAGGACGATTTCCATGTTATGCTGGATTTTCTAGAACCGTGTTGATGAAACCTTTCTGTAGCTGGGGATACCTAGCTCCCCGAATGAAGCGTGCAGTGTGTTACCCTTTACTCCGCCTACCCATGGGCACCCTGACAGGCCTACGGGTCTGACTGTGGCCCAGCAAGCCCAGGGTAGCCTTGGAGTACTCAGTGTCCTTGTACGGAAACGAGTGCTGCCGCGAGGGGTCGAGGAGTCCTGAATACCTTACTAGCGTTCAACTAAAGCAAGAGAGCGACTAAGGCCTCATGGAAGCCTTTGCACGCCTACTCCGCTACATGGCATATCAGGGCCCTCCTTCGAAGCGAGGGCTCACTTTGAGTTTCCCTTTAGCTATAAAACAGGACAGGATGAGCTCTGAATCAGAAACTGAAATACCCTGTCTCTTCGTGTATCCTCTTTTTCCCTCACACAGCCATGCCTGCAATGAATATAAGGCTGACAACCACAGTGTTTTTAAGGGAGCTTCAAGGCGCAGAAGAGGAGCTTTCAAGGTGGGAAAACAAGGCCAGTCCCATCAGGCACCATCTCCAGGTTGACACGCAGCGTAAGTGTCTCTGGCTTCTGGCAGGTCCAAAGAGACCTAGCTACCTCCCTGGCTCTTCCCTCATTCAACTTTTCTACACAGGGTGCTCTGCGTGTAGCGAACTGCTTAGATGAAAGACTGCCCTAGGACTCCTAGGGTCCTGTGCCTCTCCCAAAAGCCTGAAGTGTTCCACACAAAACTGTGCTGTAGTGGAAGTTGCAATGCAAGCTGCCTTTCTCCTGGAGATACGGTGACTTCAGGTATGAGGTCCTAGAAGGACTTGTAAGCAGAGAGTTTTTCTCAGTACCGCTCAGAGTAGGGCAACGAGGACGAATTTCATGGTATGCTGGACTTGCTAGGACCGTGTTCATGAAGCCGTTGGTGAACTGGGGATATCTAGCTCGCCCAAGGAAGAGTGCAGCGTGTGACTCTTCACTCGACCTACGTAGGGCCACCCTGAATGGCCTACGGGTCTGAGTGTGACCCAGCAATCCCAGGGGAGCCTCGGGGTACTCAGGGTCGCTGTACGGAAACGAGTGCTGCCGCGAGGGCTCTACGAGTCCTGAAAAGCTTACTAGCGTTCAACTAAAGCAGAAGAGCGACTAAGGCCTCCTGGAAGCTGCTGCACGCCTACTCCACTGCATGGCGTATCAGGGCCCTCCTTCGAAGCTAGGCCTCACTTTGAGTTTCCCTTTAGCTAGAGAACAGGACAGGATGAGCTCTGAATCAGAAACTGGAATACGTGTTTCTTCGTGAAACCTCTTTTTCCCTCTCACAGCCATGCCTGTCGTGAGTATAAGCCCGACACCAACAGTGTTTTTCAGCTAGCTTCTAGGCGCATAAAAGGAGCTTTCATGATGGGACAGCAAGGCTCGCCCCATCAGGTCCTGTTTCCAGATTGACACACAGCATAAGTAGCTGTGGTTTCTAAGAGGTCCAAAGAGACCTGGCTACCTACTTGGCTCTGCCCAGAATCAATTTTTCTGCACAGGGTGTTGTACGTGGAGTGAAGTGCCTAGACAATAGACTGCCCTAGGTCTCTAAGAGCCCTGTGCATGTCCCAAAGCCTGAAGTGTTACACAGAACACTGTGCTTTAGTGGAAGTTGGAATGCAAGCCGTCTTTCTCCTTGAGATACGGTGACTTCAGGTACGAGGTCCTCGAAGGACTTCAAAGCAGAGAGTTTTACTCAGTACAGCTCAGAATCGGCTGATGAGGCAGACTTCCATGGTTTGCTGGCCTTGCTAGAACCGTGTTCCTGAGGCTGATGGTGAGCTGAGGAAATCTAGCTTTCCCAAGAAAGAGTGCAGTTTGTTATCTTTCACTCGGCCTAAAAAGGGGCACACTGAAGGGCCTACGGGTCTGAGTGTGGCCCAGCAAGCCCAGGGGAGTCCTGGGGTACTCAGAGTTCTTGTACGCAAATGGGTACTGACACGAGTGGGCCTGGAGTCCTGAGAAGGAGTAGTACCTTTAAACTAATGCAGGACTGCGACTAAGGCCTCAAGGAAAATGCTGCACAACTACCCTTCTGGAGGGCAAATCAGAGCCTTAGGTCGAGGGTAGGGCGCACGTTGAGATTCCCCTTAGCTCTAGTGCAGGGCAGGATATGCTCCCCACCAGGGCCTGGAAGCACCCTCTTTCTTTCGAGAAAACTCATTTTCTTCCAGAGCCATGCCTGGAGTGAGGACAAGTCCGACAACCACAGTGTTTTTCAGGTAGCTTCAAGGCCGCATGAATGGAGCTTTCAAGACGGGAAAACAAGGCTTGTCTCCTAAGGCCGCCATTTCCAGGCTGACACGCAGAAGAAGCATCTGTGGTTTCTAGCAGGTCAAAAGAGACCTAGCTCCTCACTGGGTCCTTGGAGAATCAACTTTTCTCTGCAGGGTGTTCTGCGTGTAGCGAACTGCCTAAATGAAAGAATTCCCTAGGTGTCCTGGGCTCCTGGGCATCTTCCAAAAGCCTGCGGCGTTACACCAGAAAGTGTGCTCTAGTTGCACTTGGACCACAAGCCGACTCTCTCCTAGAGGTTGGTTGACTTCAGCTAGGAGCTGGTAGAAGGAACTGTAAGCAAAGAGTTTCCCTCAGTACAGCTCGGACTACTGTAAGCAGGCAGACTGGCATGGCATGCTGCACCTACTACAACCGTGTTCCTGAGGCTGTTGGTGAGCTGAGGAAATCGAGCTCCCCCGAGGGAGCGTGCATCATGCTGCCCTTCACTCGGCACAGACACGGGGACTCCGAAGGGCCTACGTGTCTGAATGTTGATCTTCAACTCAGGGGAGCCTGGGGGTTACTCAGTGTCTTTGTACGGAAACGGGTGCAGACGCAAGGGAGCAGGAGTCCTGAGAAGATTAGTACCGTGAAACTAATGCAGAAGTGCGACTAAGGCCTCGTGGAAGCTGCGCACTCCTACCCTGCTGCATGGCATATCAGGGCCCTCCTTCGAAGTTAGGCCTCACTTTGAGATTCCCTTTAGCTATAGAACAGGACAGGATGAGCTCTGACCGAGAAACTGGGATACCCTGTTTCTTCGTGAAACCTCTTTTTCCCTCTCACAGCCATGCCTGCCGTGAGTATAAGGCTGACAACCACAGTGTTTTTAAGGGATCTTCAAGGCGCAGAAGAGGAGCTTTCAAGGTGGGAAAACAAGGCCCGTCCCATCAGGCACCATCTCCAGGATGACACTCAGAGTAAGTGTCTCAGGGTACTGGCAGGTCAAAAGAGACCTAGCTACCTCCCTGGCTCTTCCCTGATTCAACTTTTCTACACAGGGTGTTCTGCGTGTAGTGAACTGCCTAGACGAAAGAGGGCCCTAGGTCTCTGAGGGTCCGGTGCCTCTCCCAAAAGCCTGAAGTGTTCCACAGAAAACTGTGCTGTAGTGGAAGTTGCAATGCAAGCTGCCTTTCTCCTTGAGATACGGTGACTTAAGCTATGAGGTCCTAGAAGGACTTGTAAGCAGAGAGTTTTTCTCAGTACAGCTCAGACTAGGGCAACGAGGACGACTTCCACGGCATGCCTGACTTTCTAGAACCGTGTTCATGAAACCTTTCGGTAGTTGGGGATATCTAGCTCCCCGAGTAAAGCGTGCAGCGTGTTACCCTTCACTCGGCCTACCCAGGGGCATCCTGACGGGCCTACGGGTCTGACTGTGGCCCAGCAAGCCCAGGGAAGCCTTGGAGTACTCAGTGTCTTTGTATGGAAACGAGTGCTGCCGCGAGGCATTTAGGAGTCCTGAAAACCTTACTAGCGTTCATCTAACGCAGGAGAACTTCTAAGGCCTCATGGAAACTGTTGCACGCCTACCCCGCTACTTGGCATATCAGGGCCCACCTTCGAAGTGAGAGCTCCCTTTGAGTTTCCCTTTAGCTATGAAACACGACAGGATGAGCTCTGACTCGGAAACTAAAATACCCTGTCTCTTCGTGTAACCTCTTTTTCCTCTAACAGTCATGCCTGCAATGAGTATAAGCCTGACAACAACAGGGTTTTTAAGGGAGCTTCAAGGCGCAGAAGAGGAGCTTTCAAGGTGGGAAAACAAGGCCAGTCCCATCAGGCACCATCTCCAGGTTGACACGCAGCGTAAGTGTCTCTGGCTTCTGGCAGGTCAAAAGAGACCTAGCTACCTCCCTGGCTCTTCCCTCATTCAACTTTTCTACACAGGGTGCTCTGCGTGTAGTGAACTGCCTAGACGAAAGAGTGCCCTAGGTCTCCTAGGGTCCTGTGCCTCTCCCAAAAGCCTGAATTGTTCCACAGAAAACAGTGTTGTAGTGGAAGTTGCAATGCAATCTGCCTTTAATCTTGAGATACGGTGACTTGTTATGAGGTCCTAGAAGGACTTGTAAGCAGAGAGTTTTTCTCAGTACAGCTGAGACTAGGGTAACGAGGACGATTTCCATGTTATGCTGGATTTTCTAGAACCGTGTTCATGAAACCTTTCTGTAGCTGGGGATACCTAGCTCCCCGAATGAAGCGTGCAGTGTGTTACCCTTTACTCCGCCTACCCATGGGCACCCTGACAGGCCTACGGGTCTGACTGTGGCCCAGCAAGCCCAGGGTAGCCTTGGAGTACTCAGTGTCCTTGTACGGAAACGAGTGCTGCCGCGAGGGCTCTACGAGTCCTGAATACCTTACTAGCGTTCAACTAAAGCAAGAGAGCGACTAAGGCCTCATGGAAGCCTTTGCACGCCTACTCCGCTACATGGCATATCAGGGCCCTCCTTCGAAGCGAGGGCTCACTTTGAGTTTCCCTTTAGCTATAAAACAGGACAGGATGAGCTCTGAATCAGAAACTGAAATACCCTGTCTCTTCGTGTATCCTCTTTTTCCCTCACACAGCCATGCCTGCAATGAATATAAGGCTGACAACCACAGTGTTTTTAAGGGAGCTTCAAGGCGCAGAAGAGGAGCTTTCAAGGTGGGAAAACAAGGCCAGTCCCATCAGGCACCATCTCCAGGTTGACACGCAGCGTAAGTGTCTCTGGCTTCTGGCAGGTCCAAAGAGACCTAGCTACCTCCCTGGCTCTTCCCTCATTCAACTTTTCTACACAGGGTGCTCTGCGTGTAGCGAACTGCTTAGATGAAAGACTGCCCTAGGACTCCTAGGGTCCTGTGCCTCTCCCAAAAGCCTGAAGTGTTCCACACAAAACTGTGCTGTAGTGGAAGTTGCAATGCAAGCTGCCTTTCTCCTGGAGATACGGTGACTTCAGGTATGAGGTCCTAGAAGGACTTGTAAGCAGAGAGTTTTTCTCAGTACCGCTCAGAGTAGGGCAACGAGGACGAATTTCATGGTATGCTGGACTTGCTAGGACCGTGTTCATGAAGCCGTTGGTGAACTGGGGATATCTAGCTCGCCCAAGGAAGAGTGCAGCGTGTGACTCTTCACTCGACCTACGTAGGGCCACCCTGAATGGCCTACGGGTCTGAGTGTGACCCAGCAATCCCAGGGGAGCCTCGGGGTACTCAGGGTCGCTGTACGGAAACGAGTGCTGCCGCGAGGGCTCTACGAGTCCTGAAAAGCTTACTAGCGTTCAACTAAAGCAGAAGAGCGACTAAGGCCTCCTGGAAGCTGCTGCACGCCTACTCCACTGCATGGCGTATCAGGGCCCTCCTTCGAAGCTAGGCCTCACTTTGAGTTTCCCTTTAGCTAGAGAACAGGACAGGATGAGCTCTGAATCAGAAACTGGAATACGTGTTTCTTCGTGAAACCTCTTTTTCCCTCTCACAGCCATGCCTGTCGTGAGTATAAGCCCGACACCAACAGTGTTTTTCAGCTAGCTTCTAGGCGCATAAAAGGAGCTTTCATGATGGGACAGCAAGGCTCGCCCCATCAGGTCCTGTTTCCAGATTGACACACAGCATAAGTAGCTGTGGTTTCTAAGAGGTCCAAAGAGACCTGGCTACCTACTTGGCTCTGCCCAGAATCAATTTTTCTGCACAGGGTGTTGTACGTGGAGTGAAGTGCCTAGACAATAGACTGCCCTAGGTCTCTAAGAGCCCTGTGCATGTCCCAAAGCCTGAAGTGTTACACAGAACACTGTGCTTTAGTGGAAGTTGGAATGCAAGCCGTCTTTCTCCTTGAGATACGGTGACTTCAGGTACGAGGTCCTCGAAGGACTTCAAAGCAGAGAGTTTTACTCAGTACAGCTCAGAATCGGCTGATGAGGCAGACTTCCATGGTTTGCTGGCCTTGCTAGAACCGTGTTCCTGAGGCTGATGGTGAGCTGAGGAAATCTAGCTTTCCCAAGAAAGAGTGCAGTTTGTTATCTTTCACTCGGCCTAAAAAGGGGCACACTGAAGGGCCTACGGGTCTGAGTGTGGCCCAGCAAGCCCAGGGGAGTCCTGGGGTACTCAGAGTTCTTGTACGCAAATGGGTACTGACACGAGTGGGCCTGGAGTCCTGAGAAGGAGTAGTACCTTTAAACTAATGCAGGACTGCGACTAAGGCCTCAAGGAAAATGCTGCACAACTACCCTTCTGGAGGGCAAATCAGAGCCTTAGGTCGAGGGTAGGGCGCACGTTGAGATTCCCCTTAGCTCTAGTGCAGGGCAGGATATGCTCCCCACCAGGGCCTGGAAGCACCCTCTTTCTTTCGAGAAAACTCATTTTCTTCCAGAGCCATGCCTGGAGTGAGGACAAGTCCGACAACCACAGTGTTTTTCAGGTAGCTTCAAGGCCGCATGAATGGAGCTTTCAAGACGGGAAAACAAGGCTTGTCTCCTAAGGCCGCCATTTCCAGGCTGACACGCAGAAGAAGCATCTGTGGTTTCTAGCAGGTCAAAAGAGACCTAGCTCCTCACTGGGTCCTTGGAGAATCAACTTTTCTATGCAGGGTGTTCTGCGTGTAGCGAACTGCCTAAATGAAAGAATTCCCTAGGTGTCCTGGGCTCCTGGGCATCTTCCAAAAGCCTGCGGCGTTACACCAGAAAGTGTGCTCTAGTTGCACTTGGACCACAAGCCGACTCTCTCCTAGAGGTTGGTTGACTTCAGCTAGGAGCTGGTAGAAGGAACTGTAAGCAAAGAGTTTCCCTCAGTACAGCTCGGACTACTGTAAGCAGGCAGACTGGCATGGCATGCTGCACCTACTACAACCGTGTTCCTGAGGCTGTTGGTGAGCTGAGGAAATCGAGCTCCCCCGAGGGAGCGTGCATCATGCTGCCCTTCACTCGGCACAGACACGGGGACTCCGAAGGGCCTACGTGTCTGAATGTTGATCTTCAACTCAGGGGAGCCTGGGGGTTACTCAGTGTCTTTGTACGGAAACGGGTGCAGACGCAAGGGAGCAGGAGTCCTGAGAAGATTAGTACCGTGAAACTAATGCAGAAGTGCGACTAAGGCCTCGTGGAAGCTGCGCACTCCTACCCTGCTGCATGGCATATCAGGGCCCTCCTTCGAAGTTAGGCCTCACTTTGAGATTCCCTTTAGCTATAGAACAGGACAGGATGAGCTCTGACCGAGAAACTGGGATACCCTGTTTCTTCGTGAAACCTCTTTTTCCCTCTCACAGCCATGCCTGCCGTGAGTATAAGGCTGACAACCACAGTGTTTTTAAGGGATCTTCAAGGCGCAGAAGAGGAGCTTTCAAGGTGGGAAAACAAGGCCAGTCCCATCAGGCACCATCTCCAGGATGACACTCAGAGTAAGTGTCTCAGGGTACTGGCAGGTCAAAAGAGACCTAGCTACCTCCCTGGCTCTTCCCTGATTCAACTTTTCTACACAGGGTGTTCTGCGTGTAGTGAACTGCCTAGACGAAAGAGGGCCCTAGGTCTCTGAGGGTCCGGTGCCTCTCCCAAAAGCCTGAAGTGTTCCACAGAAAACTGTGCTGTAGTGGAAGTTGCAATGCAAGCTGCCTTTCTCCTTGAGATACGGTGACTTAAGCTATGAGGTCCTAGAAGGACTTGTAAGCAGAGAGTTTTTCTCAGTACAGCTCAGACTAGGGCAACGAGGACGACTTCCACGGCATGCCTGACTTTCTAGAACCGTGTTCATGAAACCTTTCGGTAGTTGGGGATATCTAGCTCCCCGAGTAAAGCGTGCAGCGTGTTACCCTTCACTCGGCCTACCCAGGGGCATCCTGACGGGCCTACGGGTCTGACTGTGGCCCAGCAAGCCCAGGGAAGCCTTGGAGTACTCAGTGTCTTTGTATGGAAACGAGTGCTGCCGCGAGGCATTTAGGAGTCCTGAAAACCTTACTAGCGTTCATCTAACGCAGGAGAACTTCTAAGGCCTCATGGAAACTGTTGCACGCCTACCCCGCTACTTGGCATATCAGGGCCCACCTTCGAAGTGAGAGCTCCCTTTGAGTTTCCCTTTAGCTATGAAACAGGACAGGATGAGCTCTGACTCGGAAACTAAAATACCCTGTCTCTTCGTGTAACCTCTTTTTCCTCTAACAGTCATGCCTGCAATGAGTATAAGCCTGACAACAACAGGGTTTTTAAGGGAGCTTCAAGGCGCAGAAGAGGAGCTTTCAAGGTGGGAAAACAAGGCCAGTCCCATCAGGCACCATCTCCAGGTTGACACGCAGCGTAAGTGTCTCTGGCTTCTGGCAGGTCAAAAGAGACCTAGCTACCTCCCTGGCTCTTCCCTCATTCAACTTTTCTACACAGGGTGCTCTGCGTGTAGTGAACTGCCTAGACGAAAGAGTGCCCTAGGTCTCCTAGGGTCCTGTGCCTCTCCCAAAAGCCTGAATTGTTCCACAGAAAACAGTGTTGTAGTGGAAGTTGCAATGCAATCTGCCTTTAATCTTGAGATACGGTGACTTGTTATGAGGTCCTAGAAGGACTTGTAAGCAGAGAGTTTTTCTCAGTACAGCTGAGACTAGGGTAACGAGGACGATTTCCATGTTATGCTGGATTTTCTAGAACCGTGTTGATGAAACCTTTCTGTAGCTGGGGATACCTAGCTCCCCGAATGAAGCGTGCAGTGTGTTACCCTTTACTCCGCCTACCCATGGGCACCCTGACAGGCCTACGGGTCTGACTGTGGCCCAGCAAGCCCAGGGTAGCCTTGGAGTACTCAGTGTCCTTGTACGGAAACGAGTGCTGCCGCGAGGGCTCTACGAGTCCTGAATACCTTACTAGCGTTCAACTAAAGCAAGAGAGCGACTAAGGCCTCATGGAAGCCTTTGCACGCCTACTCCGCTACATGGCATATCAGGGCCCTCCTTCGAAGCGAGGGCTCACTTTGAGTTTCCCTTTAGCTATAAAACAGGACAGGATGAGCTCTGAATCAGAAACTGAAATACCCTGTCTCTTCGTGTATCCTCTTTTTCCCTCACACAGCCATGCCTGCAATGAATATAAGGCTGACAACCACAGTGTTTTTAAGGGAGCTTCAAGGCGCAGAAGAGGAGCTTTCAAGGTGGGAAAACAAGGCCAGTCCCATCAGGCACCATCTCCAGGTTGACACGCAGCGTAAGTGTCTCTGGCTTCTGGCAGGTCCAAAGAGACCTAGCTACCTCCCTGGCTCTTCCCTCATTCAACTTTTCTACACAGGGTGCTCTGCGTGTAGCGAACTGCTTAGATGAAAGACTGCCCTAGGACTCCTAGGGTCCTGTGCCTCTCCCAAAAGCCTGAAGTGTTCCACACAAAACTGTGCTGTAGTGGAAGTTGCAATGCAAGCTGCCTTTCTCCTGGAGATACGGTGACTTCAGGTATGAGGTCCTAGAAGGACTTGTAAGCAGAGAGTTTTTCTCAGTACCGCTCAGAGTAGGGCAACGAGGACGAATTTCATGGTATGCTGGACTTGCTAGGACCGTGTTCATGAAGCCGTTGGTGAACTGGGGATATCTAGCTCGCCCAAGGAAGAGTGCAGCGTGTGACTCTTCACTCGACCTACGTAGGGCCACCCTGAATGGCCTACGGGTCTGAGTGTGACCCAGCAATCCCAGGGGAGCCTCGGGGTACTCAGGGTCGCTGTACGGAAACGAGTGCTGCCGCGAGGGCTCTACGAGTCCTGAAAAGCTTACTAGCGTTCAACTAAAGCAGAAGAGCGACTAAGGCCTCCTGGAAGCTGCTGCACGCCTACTCCACTGCATGGCGTATCAGGGCCCTCCTTCGAAGCTAGGCCTCACTTTGAGTTTCCCTTTAGCTAGAGAACAGGACAGGATGAGCTCTGAATCAGAAACTGGAATACGTGTTTCTTCGTGAAACCTCTTTTTCCCTCTCACAGCCATGCCTGTCGTGAGTATAAGCCCGACACCAACAGTGTTTTTCAGCTAGCTTCTAGGCGCATAAAAGGAGCTTTCATGATGGGACAGCAAGGCTCGCCCCATCAGGTCCTGTTTCCAGATTGACACACAGCATAAGTAGCTGTGGTTTCTAAGAGGTCCAAAGAGACCTGGCTACCTACTTGGCTCTGCCCAGAATCAATTTTTCTGCACAGGGTGTTGTACGTGGAGTGAAGTGCCTAGACAATAGACTGCCCTAGGTCTCTAAGAGCCCTGTGCATGTCCCAAAGCCTGAAGTGTTACACAGAACACTGTGCTTTAGTGGAAGTTGGAATGCAAGCCGTCTTTCTCCTTGAGATACGGTGACTTCAGGTACGAGGTCCTCGAAGGACTTCAAAGCAGAGAGTTTTACTCAGTACAGCTCAGAATCGGCTGATGAGGCAGACTTCCATGGTTTGCTGGCCTTGCTAGAACCGTGTTCCTGAGGCTGATGGTGAGCTGAGGAAATCTAGCTTTCCCAAGAAAGAGTGCAGTTTGTTATCTTTCACTCGGCCTAAAAAGGGGCACACTGAAGGGCCTACGGGTCTGAGTGTGGCCCAGCAAGCCCAGGGGAGTCCTGGGGTACTCAGAGTTCTTGTACGCAAATGGGTACTGACACGAGTGGGCCTGGAGTCCTGAGAAGGAGTAGTACCTTTAAACTAATGCAGGACTGCGACTAAGGCCTCAAGGAAAATGCTGCACAACTACCCTTCTGGAGGGCAAATCAGAGCCTTAGGTCGAGGGTAGGGCGCACGTTGAGATTCCCCTTAGCTCTAGTGCAGGGCAGGATATGCTCCCCACCAGGGCCTGGAAGCACCCTCTTTCTTTCGAGAAAACTCATTTTCTTCCAGAGCCATGCCTGGAGTGAGGACAAGTCCGACAACCACAGTGTTTTTCAGGTAGCTTCAAGGCCGCATGAATGGAGCTTTCAAGACGGGAAAACAAGGCTTGTCTCCTAAGGCCGCCATTTCCAGGCTGACACGCAGAAGAAGCATCTGTGGTTTCTAGCAGGTCAAAAGAGACCTAGCTCCTCACTGGGTCCTTGGAGAATCAACTTTTCTATGCAGGGTGTTCTGCGTGTAGCGAACTGCCTAAATGAAAGAATTCCCTAGGTGTCCTGGGCTCCTGGGCATCTTCCAAAAGCCTGCGGCGTTACACCAGAAAGTGTGCTCTAGTTGCACTTGGACCACAAGCCGACTCTCTCCTAGAGGTTGGTTGACTTCAGCTAGGAGCTGGTAGAAGGAACTGTAAGCAAAGAGTTTCCCTCAGTACAGCTCGGACTACTGTAAGCAGGCAGACTGGCATGGCATGCTGCACCTACTACAACCGTGTTCCTGAGGCTGTTGGTGAGCTGAGGAAATCGAGCTCCCCCGAGGGAGCGTGCATCATGCTGCCCTTCACTCGGCACAGACACGGGGACTCCGAAGGGCCTACGTGTCTGAATGTTGATCTTCAACTCAGGGGAGCCTGGGGGTTACTCAGTGTCTTTGTACGGAAACGGGTGCAGACGCAAGGGAGCAGGAGTCCTGAGAAGATTAGTACCGTGAAACTAATGCAGAAGTGCGACTAAGGCCTCGTGGAAGCTGCGCACTCCTACCCTGCTGCATGGCATATCAGGGCCCTCCTTCGAAGTTAGGCCTCACTTTGAGATTCCCTTTAGCTATAGAACAGGACAGGATGAGCTCTGACCGAGAAACTGGGATACCCTGTTTCTTCGTGAAACCTCTTTTTCCCTCTCACAGCCATGCCTGCCGTGAGTATAAGGCTGACAACCACAGTGTTTTTAAGGGATCTTCAAGGCGCAGAAGAGGAGCTTTCAAGGTGGGAAAACAAGGCCCGTCCCATCAGGCACCATCTCCAGGATGACACTCAGAGTAAGTGTCTCAGGGTACTGGCAGGTCAAAAGAGACCTAGCTACCTCCCTGGCTCTTCCCTGATTCAACTTTTCTACACAGGGTGTTCTGCGTGTAGTGAACTGCCTAGACGAAAGAGGGCCCTAGGTCTCTGAGGGTCCGGTGCCTCTCCCAAAAGCCTGAAGTGTTCCACAGAAAACTGTGCTGTAGTGGAAGTTGCAATGCAAGCTGCCTTTCTCCTTGAGATACGGTGACTTAAGCTATGAGGTCCTAGAAGGACTTGTAAGCAGAGAGTTTTTCTCAGTACAGCTCAGACTAGGGCAACGAGGACGACTTCCACGGCATGCCTGACTTTCTAGAACCGTGTTCATGAAACCTTTCGGTAGTTGGGGATATCTAGCTCCCCGAGTAAAGCGTGCAGCGTGTTACCCTTCACTCGGCCTACCCAGGGGCATCCTGACGGGCCTACGGGTCTGACTGTGGCCCAGCAAGCCCAGGGAAGCCTTGGAGTACTCAGTGTCTTTGTATGGAAACGAGTGCTGCCGCGAGGCATTTAGGAGTCCTGAAAACCTTACTAGCGTTCATCTAACGCAGGAGAACGTCTAAGGCCTCATGGAAACTGTTGCACGCCTACCCCGCTACTTGGCATATCAGGGCCCACCTTCGAAGTGAGAGCTCCCTTTGAGTTTCCCTTTAGCTATGAAACAGGACAGGATGAGCTCTGACTCGGAAACTAAAATACCCTGTCTCTTCGTGTAACCTCTTTTTCCTCTAACAGTCATGCCTGCAATGAGTATAAGCCTGACAACAACAGGGTTTTTAAGGGAGCTTCAAGGCGCAGAAGAGGAGCTTTCAAGGTGGGAAAACAAGGCCAGTCCCATCAGGCACCATCTCCAGGTTGACACGCAGCGTAAGTGTCTCTGGCTTCTGGCAGGTCAAAAGAGACCTAGCTACCTCCCTGGCTCTTCCCTCATTCAACTTTTCTACACAGGGTGCTCTGCGTGTAGTGAACTGCCTAGACGAAAGAGTGCCCTAGGTCTCCTAGGGTCCTGTGCCTCTCCCAAAAGCCTGAATTGTTCCACAGAAAACAGTGTTGTAGTGGAAGTTGCAATGCAATCTGCCTCTAATCTTGAGATACGGTGACTTGTTATGAGGTCCTAGAAGGACCTGTAAGCAGAGAGTTTTTCTCAGTACAGCTGAGACTAGGGTAACGAGGACGATTTCCATGTTATGCTGGATTTTCTAGAACCGTGTTGATGAAACCTTTCTGTAGCTGGGGATACCTAGCTCCCCGAATGAAGCGTGCAGTGTGTTACCCTTTACTCCGCCTACCCATGGGCACCCTGACAGGCCTACGGGTCTGACTGTGGCCCAGCAAGCCCAGGGTAGCCTTGGAGTACTCAGTGTCCTTGTACGGAAACGAGTGCTGCCGCGAGGGCTCTACGAGTCCTGAATACCTTACTAGCGTTCAACTAAAGCAAGAGAGCGACTAAGGCCTCATGGAAGCCTTTGCACGCCTACTCCGCTACATGGCATATCAGGGCCCTCCTTCGAAGCGAGGGCTCACTTTGAGTTTCCCTTTAGCTATAAAACAGGACAGGATGAGCTCTGAATCAGAAACTGAAATACCCTGTCTCTTCGTGTATCCTCTTTTTCCCTCACACAGCCATGCCTGCAATGAATATAAGGCTGACAACCACAGTGTTTTTAAGGGAGCTTCAAGGCGCAGAAGAGGAGCTTTCAAGGTGGGAAAACAAGGCCAGTCCCATCAGGCACCATCTCCAGGTTGACACGCAGCGTAAGTGTCTCTGGCTTCTGGCAGGTCCAAAGAGACCTAGCTACCTCCCTGGCTCTTCCCTCATTCAACTTTTCTACACAGGGTGCTCTGCGTGTAGCGAACTGCTTAGATGAAAGACTGCCCTAGGACTCCTAGGGTCCTGTGCCTCTCCCAAAAGCCTGAAGTGTTCCACACAAAACTGTGCTGTAGTGGAAGTTGCAATGCAAGCTGCCTTTCTCCTGGAGATACGGTGACTTCAGGTATGAGGTCCTAGAAGGACTTGTAAGCAGAGAGTTTTTCTCAGTACCGCTCAGAGTAGGGCAACGAGGACGAATTTCATGGTATGCTGGACTTGCTAGGACCGTGTTCATGAAGCCGTTGGTGAACTGGGGATATCTAGCTCGCCCAAGGAAGAGTGCAGCGTGTGACTCTTCACTCGACCTACGTAGGGCCACCCTGAATGGCCTACGGGTCTGAGTGTGACCCAGCAATCCCAGGGGAGCCTCGGGGTACTCAGGGTCGCTGTACGGAAACGAGTGCTGCCGCGAGGGCTCTACGAGTCCTGAAAAGCTTACTAGCGTTCAACTAAAGCAGAAGAGCGACTAAGGCCTCCTGGAAGCTGCTGCACGCCTACTCCACTGCATGGCGTATCAGGGCCCTCCTTCGAAGCTAGGCCTCACTTTGAGTTTCCCTTTAGCTAGAGAACAGGACAGGATGAGCTCTGAATCAGAAACTGGAATACGTGTTTCTTCGTGAAACCTCTTTTTCCCTCTCACAGCCATGTCTGTCGTGAGTATAAGCCCGACACCAACAGTGTTTTTCAGCTAGCTTCTAGGCGCATAAAAGGAGCTTTCATGATGGGACAGCAAGGCTCGCCCCATCAGGTCCTGTTTCCAGATTGACACACAGCATAAGTAGCTGTGGTTTCTAAGAGGTCCAAAGAGACCTGGCTACCTACTTGGCTCTGCCCAGAATCAATTTTTCTGCACAGGGTGTTGTACGTGGAGTGAAGTGCCTAGACAATAGACTGCCCTAGGTCTCTAAGAGCCCTGTGCATGTCCCAAAGCCTGAAGTGTTACACAGAACACTGTGCTTTAGTGGAAGTTGGAATGCAAGCCGTCTTTCTCCTTGAGATACGGTGACTTCAGGTACGAGGTCCTCGAAGGACTTCAAAGCAGAGAGTTTTACTCAGTACAGCTCAGAATCGGCTGATGAGGCAGACTTCCATGGTTTGCTGGCCTTGCTAGAACCGTGTTCCTGAGGCTGATGGTGAGCTGAGGAAATCTAGCTTTCCCAAGAAAGAGTGCAGTTTGTTATCTTTCACTCGGCCTAAAAAGGGGCACACTGAAGGGCCTACGGGTCTGAGTGTGGCCCAGCAAGCCCAGGGGAGTCCTGGGGTACTCAGAGTTCTTGTACGCAAATGGGTACTGACACGAGTGGGCCTGGAGTCCTGAGAAGGAGTAGTACCTTTAAACTAATGCAGGACTGCGACTAAGGCCTCAAGGAAAATGCTGCACAACTACCCTTCTGGAGGGCAAATCAGAGCCTTAGGTCGAGGGTAGGGCGCACGTTGAGATTCCCCTTAGCTCTAGTGCAGGGCAGGATATGCTCCCCACCAGGGCCTGGAAGCACCCTCTTTCTTTCGAGAAAACTCATTTTCTTCCAGAGCCATGCCTGGAGTGAGGACAAGTCCGACAACCACAGTGTTTTTCAGGTAGCTTCAAGGCCGCATGAATGGAGCTTTCAAGACGGGAAAACAAGGCTTGTCTCCTAAGGCCGCCATTTCCAGGCTGACACGCAGAAGAAGCATCTGTGGTTTCTAGCAGGTCAAAAGAGACCTAGCTCCTCACTGGGTCCTTGGAGAATCAACTTTTCTATGCAGGGTGTTCTGCGTGTAGCGAACTGCCTAAATGAAAGAATTCCCTAGGTGTCCTGGGCTCCTGGGCATCTTCCAAAAGCCTGCGGCGTTACACCAGAAAGTGTGCTCTAGTTGCACTTGGACCACAAGCCGACTCTCTCCTAGAGGTTGGTTGACTTCAGCTAGGAGCTGGTAGAAGGAACTGTAAGCAAAGAGTTTCCCTCAGTACAGCTCGGACTACTGTAAGCAGGCAGACTGGCATGGCATGCTGCACCTACTACAACCGTGTTCCTGAGGCTGTTGGTGAGCTGAGGAAATCGAGCTCCCCCGAGGGAGCGTGCATCATGCTGCCCTTCACTCGGCACAGACACGGGGACTCCGAAGGGCCTACGTGTCTGAATGTTGATCTTCAACTCAGGGGAGCCTGGGGGTTACTCAGTGTCTTTGTACGGAAACGGGTGCAGACGCAAGGGAGCAGGAGTCCTGAGAAGATTAGTACCGTGAAACTAATGCAGAAGTGCGACTAAGGCCTCGTGGAAGCTGCGCACTCCTACCCTGCTGCATGGCATATCAGGGCCCTCCTTCGAAGTTAGGCCTCACTTTGAGATTCCCTTTAGCTATAGAACAGGACAGGATGAGCTCTGACCGAGAAACTGGGATACCCTGTTTCTTCGTGAAACCTCTTTTTCCCTCTCACAGCCATGCCTGCCGTGAGTATAAGGCTGACAACCACAGTGTTTTTAAGGGATCTTCAAGGCGCAGAAGAGGAGCTTTCAAGGTGGGAAAACAAGGCCAGTCCCATCAGGCACCATCTCCAGGATGACACTCAGAGTAAGTGTCTCAGGGTACTGGCAGGTCAAAAGAGACCTAGCTACCTCCCTGGCTCTTCCCTGATTCAACTTTTCTACACAGGGTGTTCTGCGTGTAGTGAACTGCCTAGACGAAAGAGGGCCCTAGGTCTCTGAGGGTCCGGTGCCTCTCCCAAAAGCCTGAAGTGTTCCACAGAAAACTGTGCTGTAGTGGAAGTTGCAATGCAAGCTGCCTTTCTCCTTGAGATACGGTGACTTAAGCTATGAGGTCCTAGAAGGACTTGTAAGCAGAGAGTTTTTCTCAGTACAGCTCAGACTAGGGCAACGAGGACGACTTCCACGGCATGCCTGACTTTCTAGAACCGTGTTCATGAAACCTTTCGGTAGTTGGGGATATCTAGCTCCCCGAGTAAAGCGTGCAGCGTGTTACCCTTCACTCGGCCTACCCAGGGGCATCCTGACGGGCCTACGGGTCTGACTGTGGCCCAGCAAGCCCAGGGAAGCCTTGGAGTACTCAGTGTCTTTGTATGGAAACGAGTGCTGCCGCGAGGCATTTAGGAGTCCTGAAAACCTTACTAGCGTTCATCTAACGCAGGAGAACTTCTAAGGCCTCATGGAAACTGTTGCACGCCTACCCCGCTACTTGGCATATCAGGGCCCACCTTCGAAGTGAGAGCTCCCTTTGAGTTTCCCTTTAGCTATGAAACAGGACAGGATGAGCTCTGACTCGGAAACTAAAATACCCTGTCTCTTCGTGTAACCTCTTTTTCCTCTAACAGTCATGCCTGCAATGAGTATAAGCCTGACAACAACAGGGTTTTTAAGGGAGCTTCAAGGCGCAGAAGAGGAGCTTTCAAGGTGGGAAAACAAGGCCAGTCCCATCAGGCACCATCTCCAGGTTGACACGCAGCGTAAGTGTCTCTGGCTTCTGGCAGGTCAAAAGAGACCTAGCTACCTCCCTGGCTCTTCCCTCATTCAACTTTTCTACACAGGGTGCTCTGCGTGTAGTGAACTGCCTAGACGAAAGAGTGCCCTAGGTCTCCTAGGGTCCTGTGCCTCTCCCAAAAGCCTGAATTGTTCCAAAGAAAACAGTGTTGTAGTGGAAGTTGCAATGCAATCTGCCTTTAATCTTGAGATACGGTGACTTGTTATGAGGTCCTAGAAGGACTTGTAAGCAGAGAGTTTTTCTCAGTACAGCTGAGACTAGGGTAACGAGGACGATTTCCATGTTATGCTGGATTTTCTAGAACCGTGTTGATGAAACCTTTCTGTAGCTGGGGATACCTAGCTCCCCGAATGAAGCGTGCAGTGTGTTACCCTTTACTCCGCCTACCCATGGGCACCCTGACAGGCCTACGGGTCTGACTGTGGCCCAGCAAGCCCAGGGTAGCCTTGGAGTACTCAGTGTCCTTGTACGGAAACGAGTGCTGCCGCGAGGGGTCTAGGAGTCCTGAATACCTTACTAGCGTTCAACTAAAGCAAGAGAGCGACTAAGGCCTCATGGAAACCTTTGCACGCCTACTCCGCTACATGGCATATCAGGGCCCTCCTTCGAAGCGAGGGCTCACTTTGAGTTTCCCTTTAGCTATAAAACAGGACAGGATGAGCTCTGAATCAGAAACTGAAATACCCTGTCTCTTCGTGTATCCTCTTTTTCCCTCACACAGCCATGCCTGCAATGAATATAAGGCTGACAACCACAGTGTTTTTAAGGGAGCTTCAAGGCGCAGAAGAGGAGCTTTCAAGGTGGGAAAACAAGGCCAGTCCCATCAGGCACCATCTCCAGGTTGACACGCAGCGTAAGTGTCTCTGGCTTCTGGCAGGTCCAAAGAGACCTAGCTACCTCCCTGGCTCTTCCCTCATTCAACTTTTCTACACAGGGTGCTCTGCGTGTAGCGAACTGCTTAGATGAAAGACTGCCCTAGGACTCCTAGGGTCCTGTGCCTCTCCCAAAAGCCTGAAGTGTTCCACACAAAACTGTGCTGTAGTGGAAGTTGCAATGCAAGCTGCCTTTCTCCTGGAGATACGGTGACTTCAGGTATGAGGTCCTAGAAGGACTTGTAAGCAGAGAGTTTTTCTCAGTACCGCTCAGAGTAGGGCAACGAGGACGAATTTCATGGTATGCTGGACTTGCTAGGACCGTGTTCATGAAGCCGTTGGTGAACTGGGGATATCTAGCTCGCCCAAGGAAGAGTGCAGCGTGTGACTCTTCACTCGACCTACGTAGGGCCACCCTGAATGGCCTACGGGTCTGAGTGTGACCCAGCAATCCCAGGGGAGCCTCGGGGTACTCAGGGTCGCTGTACGGAAACGAGTGCTGCCGCGAGGGCTCTACGAGTCCTGAAAAGCTTACTAGCGTTCAACTAAAGCAGAAGAGCGACTAAGGCCTCCTGGAAGCTGCTGCACGCCTACTCCACTGCATGGCGTATCAGGGCCCTCCTTCGAAGCTAGGCCTCACTTTGAGTTTCCCTTTAGCTAGAGAACAGGACAGGATGAGCTCTGAATCAGAAACTGGAATACGTGTTTCTTCGTGAAACCTCTTTTTCCCTCTCACAGCCATGCCTGTCGTGAGTATAAGCCCGACACCAACAGTGTTTTTCAGCTAGCTTCTAGGCGCATAAAAGGAGCTTTCATGATGGGACAGCAAGGCTCGCCCCATCAGGTCCTGTTTCCAGATTGACACACAGCATAAGTAGCTGTGGTTTCTAAGAGGTCCAAAGAGACCTGGCTACCTACTTGGCTCTGCCCAGAATCAATTTTTCTGCACAGGGTGTTGTACGTGGAGTGAAGTGCCTAGACAATAGACTGCCCTAGGTCTCTAAGAGCCCTGTGCATGTCCCAAAGCCTGAAGTGTTACACAGAACACTGTGCTTTAGTGGAAGTTGGAATGCAAGCCGTCTTTCTCCTTGAGATACGGTGACTTCAGGTACGAGGTCCTCGAAGGACTTCAAAGCAGAGAGTTTTACTCAGTACAGCTCAGAATCGGCTGATGAGGCAGACTTCCATGGTTTGCTGGCCTTGCTAGAACCGTGTTCCTGAGGCTGATGGTGAGCTGAGGAAATCTAGCTTTCCCAAGAAAGAGTGCAGTTTGTTATCTTTCACTCGGCCTAAAAAGGGGCACACTGAAGGGCCTACGGGTCTGAGTGTGGCCCAGCAAGCCCAGGGGAGTCCTGGGGTACTCAGAGTTCTTGTACGCAAATGGGTACTGACACGAGTGGGCCTGGAGTCCTGAGAAGGAGTAGTACCTTTAAACTAATGCAGGACTGCGACTAAGGCCTCAAGGAAAATGCTGCACAACTACCCTTCTGGAGGGCAAATCAGAGCCTTAGGTCGAGGGTAGGGCGCACGTTGAGATTCCCCTTAGCTCTAGTGCAGGGCAGGATATGCTCCCCACCAGGGCCTGGAAGCACCCTCTTTCTTTCGAGAAAACTCATTTTCTTCCAGAGCCATGCCTGGAGTGAGGACAAGTCCGACAACCACAGTGTTTTTCAGGTAGCTTCAAGGCCGCATGAATGGAGCTTTCAAGACGGGAAAACAAGGCTTGTCTCCTAAGGCCGCCATTTCCAGGCTGACACGCAGAAGAAGCATCTGTGGTTTCTAGCAGGTCAAAAGAGACCTAGCTCCTCACTGGGTCCTTGGAGAATCAACTTTTCTATGCAGGGTGTTCTGCGTGTAGCGAACTGCCTAAATGAAAGAATTCCCTAGGTGTCCTGGGCTCCTGGGCATCTTCCAAAAGCCTGCGGCGTTACACCAGAAAGTGTGCTCTAGTTGCACTTGGACCACAAGCCGACTCTCTCCTAGAGGTTGGTTGACTTCAGCTAGGAGCTGGTAGAAGGAACTGTAAGCAAAGAGTTTCCCTCAGTACAGCTCGGACTACTGTAAGCAGGCAGACTGGCATGGCATGCTGCACCTACTACAACCGTGTTCCTGAGGCTGTTGGTGAGCTGAGGAAATCGAGCTCCCCCGAGGGAGCGTGCATCATGCTGCCCTTCACTCGGCACAGACACGGGGACTCCGAAGGGCCTACGTGTCTGAATGTTGATCTTCAACTCAGGGGAGCCTGGGGGTTACTCAGTGTCTTTGTACGGAAACGGGTGCAGACGCAAGGGAGCAGGAGTCCTGAGAAGATTAGTACCGTGAAACTAATGCAGAAGTGCGACTAAGGCCTCGTGGAAGCTGCGCACTCCTACCCTGCTGCATGGCATATCAGGGCCCTCCTTCGAAGTTAGGCCTCACTTTGAGATTCCCTTTAGCTATAGAACAGGACAGGATGAGCTCTGACCGAGAAACTGGGATACCCTGTTTCTTCGTGAAACCTCTTTTTCCCTCTCACAGCCATGCCTGCCGTGAGTATAAGGCTGACAACCACAGTGTTTTTAAGGGATCTTCAAGGCGCAGAAGAGGAGCTTTCAAGGTGGGAAAACAAGGCCAGTCCCATCAGGCACCATCTCCAGGATGACACTCAGAGTAAGTGTCTCAGGGTACTGGCAGGTCAAAAGAGACCTAGCTACCTCCCTGGCTCTTCCCTGATTCAACTTTTCTACACAGGGTGTTCTGCGTGTAGTGAACTGCCTAGACGAAAGAGGGCCCTAGGTCTCTGAGGGTCCGGTGCCTCTCCCAAAAGCCTGAAGTGTTCCACAGAAAACTGTGCTGTAGTGGAAGTTGCAATGCAAGCTGCCTTTCTCCTTGAGATACGGTGACTTAAGCTATGAGGTCCTAGAAGGACTTGTAAGCAGAGAGTTTTTCTCAGTACAGCTCAGACTAGGGCAACGAGGACGACTTCCACGGCATGCCTGACTTTCTAGAACCGTGTTCATGAAACCTTTCGGTAGTTGGGGATATCTAGCTCCCCGAGTAAAGCGTGCAGCGTGTTACCCTTCACTCGGCCTACCCAGGGGCATCCTGACGGGCCTACGGGTCTGACTGTGGCCCAGCAAGCCCAGGGAAGCCTTGGAGTACTCAGTGTCTTTGTATGGAAACGAGTGCTGCCGCGAGGCATTTAGGAGTCCTGAAAACCTTACTAGCGTTCATCTAACGCAGGAGAACTTCTAAGGCCTCATGGAAACTGTTGCACGCCTACCCCGCTACTTGGCATATCAGGGCCCACCTTCGAAGTGAGAGCTCCCTTTGAGTTTCCCTTTAGCTATGAAACAGGACAGGATGAGCTCTGACTCGGAAACTAAAATACCCTGTCTCTTCGTGTAACCTCTTTTTCCTCTAACAGTCATGCCTGCAATGAGTATAAGCCTGACAACAACAGGGTTTTTAAGGGAGCTTCAAGGCGCAGAAGAGGAGCTTTCAAGGTGGGAAAACAAGGCCAGTCCCATCAGGCACCATCTCCAGGTTGACACGCAGCGTAAGTGTCTCTGGCTTCTGGCAGGTCCAAAGAGACCTAGCTACCTCCCTGGCTCTTCCCTCATTCAACTTTTCTACACAGGGTGCTCTGCGTGTAGTGAACTGCCTAGACGAAAGAGTGCCCTAGGTCTCCTAGGGTCCTGTGCCTCTCCCAAAAGCCTGAATTGTTCCACAGAAAACAGTGTTGTAGTGGAAGTTGCAATGCAATCTGCCTTTAATCTTGAGATACGGTGACTTGTTATGAGGTCCTAGAAGGACTTGTAAGCAGAGAGTTTTTCTCAGTACAGCTGAGACTAGGGTAACGAGGACGATTTCCATGTTATGCTGGATTTTCTAGAACCGTGTTGATGAAACCTTTCTGTAGCTGGGGATACCTAGCTCCCCGAATGAAGCGTGCAGTGTGTTACCCTTTACTCCGCCTACCCATGGGCACCCTGACAGGCCTACGGGTCTGACTGTGGCCCAGCAAGCCCAGGGTAGCCTTGGAGTACTCAGTGTCCTTGTACGGAAACGAGTGCTGCCGCGAGGGGTCGAGGAGTCCTGAATACCTTACTAGCGTTCAACTAAAGCAAGAGAGCGACTAAGGCCTCATGGAAGCCTTTGCACGCCTACTCCGCTACATGGCATATCAGGGCCCTCCTTCGAAGCGAGGGCTCACTTTGAGTTTCCCTTTAGCTATAAAACAGGACAGGATGAGCTCTGAATCAGAAACTGAAATACCCTGTCTCTTCGTGTATCCTCTTTTTCCCTCACACAGCCATGCCTGCAATGAATATAAGGCTGACAACCACAGTGTTTTTAAGGGAGCTTCAAGGCGCAGAAGAGGAGCTTTCAAGGTGGGAAAACAAGGCCAGTCCCATCAGGCACCATCTCCAGGTTGACACGCAGCGTAAGTGTCTCTGGCTTCTGGCAGGTCCAAAGAGACCTAGCTACCTCCCTGGCTCTTCCCTCATTCAACTTTTCTACACAGGGTGCTCTGCGTGTAGCGAACTGCTTAGATGAAAGACTGCCCTAGGACTCCTAGGGTCCTGTGCCTCTCCCAAAAGCCTGAAGTGTTCCACACAAAACTGTGCTGTAGTGGAAGTTGCAATGCAAGCTGCCTTTCTCCTGGAGATACGGTGACTTCAGGTATGAGGTCCTAGAAGGACTTGTAAGCAGAGAGTTTTTCTCAGTACCGCTCAGAGTAGGGCAACGAGGACGAATTTCATGGTATGCTGGACTTGCTAGGACCGTGTTCATGAAGCCGTTGGTGAACTGGGGATATCTAGCTCGCCCAAGGAAGAGTGCAGCGTGTGACTCTTCACTCGACCTACGTAGGGCCACCCTGAATGGCCTACGGGTCTGAGTGTGACCCAGCAATCCCAGGGGAGCCTCGGGGTACTCAGGGTCGCTGTACGGAAACGAGTGCTGCCGCGAGGGCTCTACGAGTCCTGAAAAGCTTACTAGCGTTCAACTAAAGCAGAAGAGCGACTAAGGCCTCCTGGAAGCTGCTGCACGCCTACTCCACTGCATGGCGTATCAGGGCCCTCCTTCGAAGCTAGGCCTCACTTTGAGTTTCCCTTTAGCTAGAGAACAGGACAGGATGAGCTCTGAATCAGAAACTGGAATACGTGTTTCTTCGTGAAACCTCTTTTTCCCTCTCACAGCCATGCCTGTCGTGAGTATAAGCCCGACACCAACAGTGTTTTTCAGCTAGCTTCTAGGCGCATAAAAGGAGCTTTCATGATGGGACAGCAAGGCTCGCCCCATCAGGTCCTGTTTCCAGATTGACACACAGCATAAGTAGCTGTGGTTTCTAAGAGGTCCAAAGAGACCTGGCTACCTACTTGGCTCTGCCCAGAATCAATTTTTCTGCACAGGGTGTTGTACGTGGAGTGAAGTGCC